>NC_030682.2:73000586-73098848 GCF_000004195.4 Xenopus tropicalis
CTTTGTAGCCAAGGGGGCAGACATTTAGTCTGAAAAAAAGGAGAAAAGGCACAGGTTACTAAGATAACAGATGTAGATAACAGATGTAACCAGTGCCGCTGCTCCCTAAACGCAGAGTATGCAGTCTGCGTAGGGCACCAACAGACCAAGTCATCGGCGGCGGCTGCGGCTCCTTCTCTCTTATGCGGCAGCGACAGGCCGTGTGTATAACGTCACATGTCAGCGAGGAGGCGCAACCTTATAGAAGTGCCTGTTGCCGCGGCATAAGAGAGAAGGAGCCGCCAACGATGAATTGGTCTGTTGGAGGTACTTTCTATGGGGACAATTGAGGGCACTGTGTGTGGGGGCTACTGTCTATGGGGCAATTTGGGGGCACTGTTTATGGGGGCACTTTCTATTGGGGGCAGTTGGGGGCACTGTTTATGGGGGCACTTTCTATTGGGGGCACTGTTTATGGGGGCAATTGGGGCACTGTGTATGAGGGTTACTGTCTATGGGGGGTACTGTTTTATTTGAATAAAGTTCTACATACATAGTAAGTTAGATTGAAAAAAAGAAACATCCATCCACCTGCTTAACTGCTAGTTGATCCAGAGGAAAGCAAAAAATGCTATCTGAAGCTTCTCCGATATGCCTCAGAGGGGGAAAAATTCCCTCATCAACTTGTATTATGAGCTATCTTCCATAACCTTGTATTTCCTCACTTGCTAAAAAGCCATCCAACCCCTTCTTGATGCTATCTAATGTATCTGCCAGTATGACCGAGTCAGGGAGAGAATTCAACAACTTCACAGCTCTCACTCTAAAAACCCCTTTCCAAATATTTAGACACAATCTCCTTTCTTCTAATCTGAATAGATGCCCCTGTGTCTGCTGGAAGGACTTACTGGTAAATAAAGCATTCAAGAGATCATTATAAGATACCCTTATATATGTATACATAGTTATCATATCTCCACTGTGAACTGGTAACAGGAAAACAGGTTGAAGGGAGATATATTTCCCCTGGGTTCATCTCCTACTCCCTGATGTATAGTGTTTTTGAATAGGTTAGTTCCCCAAGGGAATTATTCCCCTGGGGAATAATTAACAGGCTAGATATGCCTGCAGTCAGAGAGAGTGTGGGGCTGAGACTGTGAACTGAGATCAGTGTGAGAGGGTCTGTGCCTGCGTGGAACAGCTTGAAGTGCTGCAGGGATTTTCCCCCAAACAAAAGGACTCACTCTCAAGGTACTGTGACTCTGGGGAGTTGTGTTTTAGGTTTAGCCTGTAATCCCAGTAGGGGACCGGTAATAGAGAGGAAGCATCCTATGTATTAGTTAGAGCCCAAGTGTGGCAAGGGTTTTGTTTACTTTTGTTTTGCTTATGCTCCTGCTGGATACCAGAGTCAGTCACTGTACATAATAAAATGGACTGTATTCACCTAAAGGACTGTCTGTATGTCTGATCTCACTTACATATGGTGGAGGATGCGGGCATAAGCTATTTTGTCTTGGAAATAGTGATGGCAAAAATTTAAAGAGACAGACACTCTTAAAGGTGAAGTTTTTTCTATCTTCAAAATTAAAATGGAGGAGATATTAAAGGTGATGCAGCAGAGTAATGCCAACCAGCAACAAACAAAATCAGCTGTTGATTGCACAAATTAATGCGCAAGCGGAAGCCAGTAAAGTTACTTTAGAACAACAGTAGCTAATGAACTTGCATTTACAGCAGTGCATCCAAGCACTGGCTGAGAGGTTACAGGGTGGTACTGCCCTGGTGCAAGCATCAATAAATATCAGCAAAGCTGTACAAAGGTCTCTGCAAAAGATGACGCCAGCGGATGATGGGATGCCTACCTGGCTGTGTTTGAGAAAGTTGCAGCAAGGGAAAAGTTACATCCAGATGAATGGGCAGAGGTGGTAGCTTCTTACTTAACAGGGGAAGAAAAAGGTGTACTATGACCTAAAGCAGTGCTGTCCAACTTCTACGGTGCCGAGGGCCGGAAATTCTCTAGCATACATGGTGGAGGGCCGCTAATAGAAGCCAGTTTTGACCACTCCCCTTTTTGAAACCACACCCACTTCAAACCACACCTATTTTATCACAATGGTGGTAGCACAGCAAAATCCCAAATGCTTGGTCCTTACTGTGGGGATATCAACCATCATTCATATGTGAAAGAATTATGTCATATTAAGATATACCCTTAAATTCCATATGCCTCCTCCTCCCCTGTGGATAGCAGAGCAACCCCCAGTACATAATTACACACCTTAGGGACCATTTAATGGCTATTTCCAACTGCTAACAAACTCCCACAACAAACCCCTGCCAGGTTCACCTCCCACAAGCAGCATAGGGCAAGCAGAGTATGGCACACACAGGCAGCACTCTGCCTGTCCTATGCTGTCTGTGTGTGCCATACTCTGCCTGTTCTACCCTGCCTGTGTGTGCCATACTCTGCCTTCCCTTTGCTGCCTCTGTGTGCCATACTCTGCCTGCCCTACCCTGACTGTGTGTGCCATACTCTGCCTGCCCTACCCTTCCTGTGTGTGCCATACCCTCCCTGACCTATGCTGCCTGTGTGTCCCATACTCTACCTGCCCTATGCTGGCTGTATGTGCCATACTCTGCCTACAGTACCTATGTCTGAGGTGTGAAGAAGTGAACAATGGAAGGGATTATAGTCTGAGCCTGAGGTGTGAACACTGCAGGGGGTGAACAATGCAGGTATTAAAAGGTGTGAAAAACACAGGGGATTACATTTTTAAACAATACAGAGGGATTACAGCCTGAATCTGAGGTGAGAACCATGCAGGGGGCCAGTTAATCTCAGTACTGATACTGGTAAGCCATCAAAGCAGCCAGACAGGTGGGGGGCCACACAGAGGGGGGTCGCGGGCCGCCAGTTGGACAGCACTGACCTAAAGGAACAGGACTTGCATAACTATAATAAGTTGAAAGAGGCGGTTCATGCCAAATGGTTCAATGACTGGGTTTACACAAGAGGCAAGTCTGCACGTGCGCAAATGTATGACCTCTTGTATCTCACAAGAAAGTGCCTGCAGCCTGACCTTCATACGGCTGATCAAGTAGTGGAAAGGATCGTCGAAGAACGGTACCGGAAAGCTCTGCCCGGGATCTCCAGAGGTGGGTTGGCCAAGTGGACCCCCAAGACATGACCCAGATGGTAGAGCTTGTGGAGCGGTTTGTGGCTATGGAGGGAACTTCCCCACAGCACCCTTGCAAGGCTCAGAGACTGCAGGAGAATCCTGGTAAGACTGTTCCAATTCTTAAAGGGGTGGTTTCCCAAAGTAACAGAGACAGAAACTCCGGTATTTCCCATCCAAACCTCTCGATTTCAGGAATCTGAACATAACTGTTAAACAACCTGAAAAAATCATAAGTGGCTTAATTCAGTCTGTAGCAATCCTGGAGACCCTCACCATGTGAAGGTGAGAAAACTTGATGAAATATATATGTAGGCCTTTCTTGGCACTAATTTTCAGGGCCATACTGGGGCACAGACAGGAACGATCCCAAGCCTCTGCTAAGTGGGAGAATTGCAGGGTTTTGGATAATTTATGTGCCTCCACCCATGGCTAAACCATTTACTGGCAGGTAACAACTCCCTGGGAAATGCAACAGCAGTGGGTAAATGCAACATCTCCCCAACTCCTGGTGACAGTGAAAGGGGAATAGATCCAGTAAGTTAGAGCAGATGCACGGAAGCAGTCTGGCAGCTTTAATCCACACTGGGCTTGAAATGCAGCGGTAGAGAACGGTTTGCTGGTTTCCTGAGGAGATCCACTGCAGGTGTCACAAAGGCTGATGGTAAATCCCAATCCCGGTGCAGTTTACATGCTGGCAACTCACTACAGGGCTGAAGTCCTAACTATCCTACAGGGATTACTACCCTAGCAAATAGCTCAGGCCGGCTGCACTAGTCCCATTCACTATATGGCTGAATGGGAAGGGTTAACTAACTCACTGCACTCTGACGATGGGGTTCCCTATATGGGTAATTGTTCTATAGGTGGAACCCCTAGCTCCCTACTTGTACAGGTCAGCAGCAACACTCACAGGAAAGATGAAGAAATCTCAGGCTGGCTCTCAGTAGTATTGTGCAGAGTCCATGCTTTTTTTATTCTTCCTGGAAAAAATCTGCTTCACTTTCATATCTTTATGGTTTCAAAACCTTTTTTCAGGAGGGTCAAATGGTCAAAAGCAAATCCCTCCTGCTGATTGAGCCCGGCTGTGACTGGGAACTGTCCCTTTACAGTACAGTCAGCAGCCATGTTTTTGGTTGTCCCAGATTTAAAGTCACAGGGTTGTGTGTTCAGGGAAAATGTAAGTTAACACTTCCCTACATACACTTCATCCACCTATTTTCCAGCCAGTACCTCACACTTATTAGATGTCTCTTAAAACTTTCTTGGCATGCTTCACTTTTTCACAATGTCTTTTTTACATACTGCCAGTCATCCACCTGATGACTAGACTAGACCACCTAGACTTCTCACACAGCCCCTCTGGCTTAATTTCCCTCCTCAGGGCATACTGGTACCAGTACTGGAAATAGGTAAACACCACCAATTGTGTTTTTTTTTTTAATTCAGGTAGTTTTTATTGAGTATACATTAAGCATTACAGTATTTGAGAAATACAGTTGTCAGCCATGGGGTGTACATCTTGTTAACATTGTCAATAAAAGTTTATTTTACCCAGTGAGTAGCAGTATTTTATTACACATTAACACACACTCTGACCATAGTTTCTCATATATGGGTAAAACCCTGTATCTGTATATACTTTATTGGTCCTTAACTATTTGGGGAGGGGGTGTCTATCCAGCCATTGGTCCCAGATCTTGTGGAATTTGTTTGGACTGTCTCTTTTGAGGTATACTAGTTGTTCCATCTTGCAGGTCTCCGCCATTGAGGTTTCCCAGTTATGGATGTCTGGGGGGACTGTGCTTTTCCAGTGTTGTTGTTATAAGTTTTTTAGCTAGAAAGAGTGCTTCGCTGGTAAGTATACAGTGGTATTGGTTAGTGACAGCTTTGCTGAGAATATTTAGCAAACAGACCTTTGGGGTCCTAGGGAGGGTAATCTGTATTGTTGTATCAAGCTCATCTAGGATGGCGGACCAGTATGGTTTGATGTGGGCACATTCCCAGAGCATATGTATCAGTGTACCCTTCTCTATATTGCGCCTTGTGCAGGTATCTGGTATGGCTGGATAGATAGAGTGTAACCTGGTTGGGGTGTAGTATGCTCTATGTATAGTGTATAGTTGGATCATGCGAAGCCTGTAGCATATAGATACTGTTTGGTGCGATTCCTGGGCTTCTTGCCATTCATCATCTAGAATTATTTCGGTCTCCATTTCCCACCTATTACGTAGGTTTTCTAGAGGTTTTGCTCTGCTTTCTTGGAGGAGTAGTGCATGTAGAATAGAAATTAGCCCTTTAGTGGAGGGTCTGTTGATATGGGATAACAACCGGTTCTTGCATATTACTATTGGCTCTTTTTTGTGGGCCAACTGTAGAGCTTTTTTGATTCTGTTATATTGCAACCATTGGTTATTTGGTACGTCCCAATTTTGTCTGAGTGTTCTAAAGGGTACCGTGGCATTGTCTGCCCACACATTGCCTATGGTCTCTATTCCCTTATCAAGCCATAGTTTCATATGTCCCGTACCTGTCAGGGTTGGGTACTTTGGGTTGAACCAAATGGGGGTACGTGGGTCGACACACTTATCTTGGACTATTAGGGTGGCAGCCTTCCATATATGGCAAATATTTACTAATACTGGGCGTATTATACTGTTATGGGGTCACTTAATGGGTTTACATAGTAGCCATCCTATTGGATGTGTTGTAAGGCCGTAATTTGGGCCCAGATATTTTTTAGGGTGAGATGGTTGGAGTGTTCCAGCCAGGTTATCAGGTGGGAAAGCTGTGCAGCAATATAATATAAATACATATCTGGGAAGGAGGCACCTGCATTTGATTTGGAGCGCATGAGAGTGTCTTGTTTAAGCCTACATCTGAAGTTGGCCCCTATAAGTTGACGGAATAGAGAATTCAGTTTCAGAAAATTTGGTTTCGGTATCCAAGTTGGAGATTGTTGCAGAATATAGAGAAGCTTAGGTAATACATCTTTATCAGATGTATTTTGCCCATGGGGCCCAGTGGTAGTGAGGACCATGTTACCACCAATTGTATTTACCTAGATTATCATTCCAGGCCTGGGAACAAAGGACACTGGAATGAAGCCTGTTTTAAGCAAAAACTATTTTCCGCACAAGATCTGTTCACAAAACTAACCGTATGTATACACACAAAATGAATGAACAAAATGAACACACTCCAGAATGATGACCAAATCTATAAAAAAAAAGTCTATGAAAAAGTCTATGAAAATTGCGGCAGTGGTAGCATAAATATTTTTGCTTTTTTATTTAGTTAAATGAAGTATATATAAGTAATACATTTGTAATGTAAATTATTTAAATGTGATTTGCATATTGAATATTTAATCAATTGAAAAATACATTTACTTGGTGCAGGAGTGTGGCATTATGGGAATTTTCTTAACAGCACTCCTCTACGGCTTCTGATCATCTGAACAGGAGAAATATGGGGAGACGTAAGGGCATTATTGGGAGAACTGAAGGTATGCCTGCAGCTTGAGATTAACTCTTTATTAGCCTTTCCTACTCCTTTAAAAAAAAATGGCCTTCTATACTTAAAAATATGTAGTTTCAATGATGTGTTCCATAAGGTGGTATCTTTTATGCTACAAATTTTATGTAAAAAGAAAGCAATAAAATAGAGATATACACCTCACAAAAAATGCTTTGAACAACAGATTACAAGAAAAGTAATCTTGTGTCTATAACACGATATATCATATTAGTATATCTTTACACTGTGCACCCAAACACAAATACTGTAGTGCGAGGTTTCCCCTATTCAGTATACATTGAACAACAGATTAGACATTCAAAATATGGTTCAGTTGTTATAAATTTTTTTTTTTTTAATAAACTTTTATTCAAGATTTCACAATGTGTACAAAGATGCAATATATTGGGGGTGTGGCCATAGCTCTGGAGCTCCGCTACAGACCTGTGGGAAAAAGACAGAGATCGCAATTAAAATGGGCAAACACGGTAAAGCTAAAGACCTAACAAAAGATAACCCTAGAACAAACAAACTTACCGAGTCACAGAAGCTCCTTAAAAAGTTTTTGATGCCGTCCGACGCTGAGGAAGAGAGATGCGTCATGGGGCCTAGCACTGCAGAGGCGGGTGGTGAGCCTGACTCCGATGGCGACTCCTCCGTGTCTGAAAAAAATACAATTACATACTTAAAAACTCTGCCAACCAAACAAGATTTTGCAGATCTGGCACAACAAATTAAGGCAACGCTTAAAGAAGAGGTAGCAGACCTCAAAGCCGAGATCGCGTCTCTACATATTAAGGTGAAATGAAGTTGGAGACAGTTGAAACTTCAGTGGACTCACTTCTGACGGTGGCACAATTGCAAGGTAAAGCAATACAAGCACTAACTAGACGCGTTTAGGATTTAGACAATAGAGACAGGAGATGCAATCTAAGACTATGGGGCCTCCCGGAGACGGTAGAACCCCCGCAGCTAAAACAAACAGTGATGTCTATATTTAATTCTATATTGAACAGGCCTGATGCCAAGGAGATCCATATTGAACGTATTCATCGTGCTCTACGGCCCAAGGGGCTGGCATCAGAGAAGCCAAGAGATGTAATTTGCTGCCTTCTACACTACACTACCAAAGACGAAATCCTTACCAAGGCCAGACAATTGAAAACTATAAAACACGGGAATGCTGAGATTACAATTCTACAGGACTTCTCCTGGTTCACCCTACAACAGCGCCGGATGATGAAACCGCTCACGGATACCCTTAAGGAAAAGAAAATACTATTCCGATGGGGATACCCATTTAGTATACAAGCTACGATCGCAGGGAAGCTACATACGATCGCATACCCGGAGGATATCCAATCCTTCCTACAAGCCTGTAACGCACCAGAGGTATCCCTAACAGAATGGATAAAATTTGTGCAATTACCGGAGCCGGTCCCCCTCCCAACGAAAGAGAGTTGGACTGAAGTTTCCACTCCTAAATCCAAAAGGAAAAGGCCACGACAGATCACAGATAAAAACGGAGACCATACGGAAGCCATGGAACCTGGATGACTTTGGTAACCACACCTGGTAACAATACACTATACTCTGTTTGCTCACTTTTATGCTAACTCTACTTCAACCGAAATGACATGACTATTTTGGCCACCTTGGCGATCCCCTAGTTTGAAACACAGTAAAAGCGGTAACCCACTAAGGCTATGCAGAAAACCTGAAAGGGCATACCCCCCCCCCAAGTTTAAGAATGGGCCCACTACAATGCCTGCCGCAGGGTAGAAGGCAAAAGGCATTGGTCCCACTCCTATTAATGCTTACTGAAAGGTATAATTATGCTGTTTATGGTTCTACCGGAACCTATCCGGTCATGTTACATGTTATTTCATGATATCATATGTAATTGTAATTGATACACTTGTATATAGTTGCTGGTACATACTTCTTTTCTCTCCCTTTAGGATGTTTCAAAGCGATATTTTGATTAACATATGGTGGTGTAAACTATTGTGGCGCATTAATACTCACCTTGACACACATAATGGCAGGTAACTTGAAAATTGTGTCCTTGAATGTGAATGGCTTAAATACTCCTGAAAAAAGAAAGCAGATAGTTAAAATTATTCAGAAACAGAAAGGTGACATAGTTATTCTACAAGAAAACCACTTTAGAAAAGAAGCCCCCCCAATCCATAAGTTAGGGACTTACTCACAATGGTTCTATAGCAATTAACCCTCTACAGAAAACCAGGAAATAGCCATTAGAAACACAGTAGACTTTAAACTACAGACAACATTGTCTGATCAAAATGGGAGATATCTAATAATCAAAGGGTTACTGTATCATTCTATGTGCACTATAGGAAGTATCTATGTGCCCAATATAAAGCAAGGGAAATTCTTCTCACAACTAACCAACAAGATTGTGGACTTTGCAGAAGGGATTACTATTATGGGAGGAGACCTGAATTTAGCTTTAAACCCATCCTTAGATACCTCCAAAGGAGTCTCCAGCCCTACCTCCCAAACAATAAAAGGTATACATAAGCAACTACAGACACTTAGACTAATAGACTCATGGAGATTTTTAAATCCCTCCTCTAAACAATTTACGTTCTACTCCTATGCGCAAAGCGGATATTCCCGAATTGATTACATATTTATCTCCCAGCACCATCTCCATTGGCTCCAACAAGCCTCCATTGATAGTATTTCATGGTCGGACCATGCCACCATTTCAGCCACCATTCAGATCCCAAAACATATATGGAATTGGAGGCTGAATGATAACTTACTGAAGGATTGCGAATGCCAAGCAGAACTCCAGTCCACTATTGAGGAATACAAAAACAATGTGCTAAATGACCCATCCTCTCACCAAACTAAATGGCTAGCCTTAAAATGCGTCACTAGAGGCATATTAATTAAACATGGAGCTAGGGTAAAAAGGATAGGCAGAGCAACTTAAATAGACTCTATGCAGAAATTCAACAATTAGAATCACAGCATCAAGTGAGTCTAGACAAGGATAGCCTACAGGCCCTCACTAACAAACGGTTAGAGCTAAAGCAATATCTTAATACCCAAACAAAATTTGCTATGATAAGATTGAAGCAGAAATACTATGAATTTGGGAACAAATCTGGGAAACTTCTAGCTAGAGCATTAAAGGATAGGCAAACAAACCAATACATACATAAAATAAAAAACGCAAAAGGCGAGATACAAGTGCTCCCGGAAAAAATAGCAATAGCATTTAAAAACTACTATGAAAGTCTCTACAATATCCCCCAAACGACTAAACAGAACAAACTATCTGCCAAGATTAGGGAATACCTAGCAAAATACCCGCTCCCTAAACTTGACTCTCCCACCTTAGAAAAACTATGTGCACCATTCCATACCCAAGAAATTCTAGATGCAATCAAACAAACACAGCCACATAAAGCTCTGGGACCGGACGGGTTCACAGGCCAATTTTACAAACAATTTGCTCTCCCTCTTACCCCATTATTCCTAAACTTCATTAACGAAATAGGACCGGCCCAAGCACTAAATAAAGAATTCCTTTCGGCCCATATCTCAGTCATTCACAAACAAGGTAAAGATCCTACTAGCTGTGGCAGCTACAGGCCAATATCCCTGTTAAATACAGACCTAAAGCTCTATACAAAAGTCATAGCAATGAGACTCAACCCCCTTTTACCTCTCCTTATTCATAGGGACCAGGTAGGCTTTGTGAAAGGGAGAGAAGGCAAAGAGAACACTATGAAAATTCTGCATTTAATTGCCCTAGCTCAGAGGCAACATATACCCTCCCTGCTCCTGTCTACCGACGCAGAGAAGGCTTTTGATAGAGTAAATTGGGCATTTTTGAAGCATATGTTAGAGGGCCTAGGCCTCACTAACATCTTCAGGGATAAAATAATGGCTCTATATTCAGACCCTACGGCGCAGATAAAAATCAATGGTATCAGATCAGAACCCTTTCATATCAGAAACGGGACAAGACAGGGCTGCCCGTTATCCCCCCTATTGTATGTCTTATGTATGGAGCATCTGCTAATAGCACTTAGAGCAAATAAAGATATCAAAGGTCTGACGGTGGGATTACATGAATATGAAGCAGCAGTGTTTGCAGACGATCTTATGCTGTTTGTAACAAAGCCTCACATCTCTATGCCATGCAGCATGAAGGAGTTACAACTCTATGGGGACATCTCTAATTATAAGATTAACATGTCCAAATCAGAAGTACTACCAATTTATCTACCCAAGCAAATGGAAATGTTGCTAAAAATGAACTTCACGTTTAAATGGCAGAGGGACAAAATTAGATATCTGGGAATACTTGTTCCGCAGAACTTAGCCAACATTTATTTATATAATTACAAACGCCTGCTTCTTACAGTAGAGAAGCTGCTTCAGAACTGGGACCTCCAACACTTTACCTGGACGGGTCGGATCAACATAATTAAAATGTCGATACTACCCAAGATCCTCTACCTTTTCCAGAAACTTCCTATCTGTCTACCAAAAAGTTTCTTTCAATCACTGGAAACAATTATCAACAGGTTTATTTGGTGCAAAAAATCATCCTTGGCTAAGGAAATCCATTTTATATATGCTCAAACACCTAGGTGGTTTAAGCCTACCAGATCTTGGTAACCTACCATATTACCAAGCAACCTTATTGACTAAGCTAACTGAACACTCACAAGCTGCTGTAACCAAACAATGGAAAACATTGGAAAATTACTGGGCAACACTCTCTGTACAAAATATTATATGGAACAAGGACATCCATCCTAAATTATATGTAGGTAACAATCCCCAGATCCAAGCCTTAGCTACATTTTGGAGACTGTTTAACCCGAGATACAATCTGGTCCCATATCCCTCTCCTATGATTCTGCTAAGTCTAAACCCGGAATATCCCCCTGGTTTAATAGACAACGGCCTCCCCTATGCCTTTGGATTACAAAATTTACAAATGCACCATGTGCTGGAACCCCCGGATAAACCCTCTAGGATAAAAGCAAATGCATCACTATGGAACAACAGAGACCATTGGAGATACACCCAAATAAAACATTATCTGAACAAAAACCCTATTCTACAACAAGCAAATAGAACTCCCACTGACTTTGAAAAGCTATGCGACTCTAAAATACCTAACAATCACTTGATTTCCCGGCTTTATAAATTGATATTATCAAAAAAATATCCAAACTTACTTTACTTCACACGTGCCTGGAATGAAGAACTCCAACTGAACCTGCAGGAGGAAGATTGGAGGAAAATTTTCAGACTTATAGCAAAATGTTCCATCAGTAACAGATACAGAAAATTCATACAAAATCCTCTCAAAATGGTATAGGACCCCCTCCCAACTTTACCAAATGGGTTTACTGTCGAACAATAAATGTTGGAGATGTCACGCTGCCCAGGGATCCATATCCCATATCTGGTTTACATGCCCAGTATTGTCCCATTTTTGGAATGCTGTACAAATAACATGCCAGGAGATCCTGGGTTACCAGATAACACTTACCCCCCAGTTAGTATTTCTACATTGTACTGATATGCCTGAACATATCTTTAAACACAGTCTCTTATTACCAATGCTGCTAGCAGCAAAGATCCTAATCCCGAGACATTGGAGGGATATAAACCCACCCTCCATAGAAGAATGGATCATTACTATAAAGGATATATATATAATGGAGGAGATCACCTCCTCGTTACGAGAGAAACAACAGGAGTTCGTGATGACCTGGCAACCCTGGGTATCTTACCTACAATCCCATAATAAATTGTAACTTGATAATAACATTATAACTGTGCCACCATGAAACATCTATTACTTACCATATATGTGCCAGCCAGCTTCAGCCTCAGGCTCCCTATCTTCTTCTCTTTTTTTCCCTCATCTCTCTCTGTCTGCTCCCCACATGGCTCCCCTTCTTCTTCCTCCATAGGTAGTCCATGGCTCTTCCAACTATCTTTTCGTGCTTTACATGGTTCTCTTCTTTTTTCCTTTTTTTATTACTGTAATGTAATCTACAATTGCCTATAGCTTACTATGCAAGAATTATTATAAATGTAATTGTAACAATTAATATGCTGTTTCAATAAAGTCTTGTTGAAATACAAAAAAAAAAAAGATGCAATATATTAAAAAGATTATGTTGCAACATGTTTTCACAAAATAATCTTATGTTTGGTAACCAATCTTTATATCTTGCGTCTTTTTGTCGATAAGATGTTTACGGGAAGGCTGGATTCTTTCCTTTCTTAGGTTCCAGAACTGTCCTGTCCTTTGTTACTTTTTAACATGCAGAGTAGCAGATATTACGTTCGGTAATGTTCGTAACCGTTCCTTTTACAGTTCTGTATTTGTATCCATGGAAATCTTCCTTAGCATTAAAACAAATTTCTTAAAGATATAACAAATATATAGCAACTCATATATTGTAAAAGTGTAGCACATTTACAACCTTAATGAATTTAACAAGTGGTGCCTCCTTTTCACTCTCCTCCTTAATTTCCCTGCTACATAAACATAAACAGTTCCTATCATAACAGTTTGTTTTCAGATATAGCCTTGATTATAATAAATTTTCCCTAGATTATTAATTGGTAAAGATGGTTCAATTTACTCTTGAGTTTTGGAAGTTAGTTCTTCCTCTCTGGATATACTTTATCCTTATTTACCTTAGTCAGATGGAGAGGAGGGCATGGTTCCCACTGGATGGTGCTATATAGTTTAGTTATGGTTCCCATATTTTTTTAAATTGTGTTTGCTTATCGTTGAGGATACTTGTAAGTTTTTTATAACTTATTTTGAAGTTGATTTTGCAGACACAAGTAAGAAAGGCACTGCAACATGTTCTGTGGCTGAAAGCACCACTAAATAACAGCAACATCTTTGTGACTAGAGATGTAGCGAACTGTTCGCCGGCGAACTAATTTGCGCGAACATCGGGTGTTCGCAAGTTCGCGAACTTTTCGCGATGTTCGCAATTTGGGTTCGCCTTAGCTGGCGCCAAATTTTGACCTCTCACCCCAGAGCCAGCAGATACACGGCAGCCAATCAGGCAAGCTCTCCCTCCTGGACCACCACTTCCCCCCCGGACCACTCCCTTCCATATATAAACCGAAGCCCAGCAGCCTGTGTGTGCTTGAAGAGTTAGTATAGGGAGAGAGCTGTGCAGGGATTTGAGGGAAAGTTTAGGTAGCTTTGCTGACTAGTAATCTACTTTCTACTGCTCTGTATTAGCATAGGAGAGAGCTGTGCAGGGATTTGAGGGACAGTTTAGGTAGCTTTGCTGACTAGTAATCTACTTTCTACTGCTCTGTATGTAGCTGCTGTGGGCAGCTGTCCTGATCTCATCTGCTGTAACCCAATTAGTCCTTTTAAGGACTGCTTTTATTTTCTGATTACTGTTAATCTAGACTTCTTTTCATTGTGTACTGCAGCTCCGTCTGTGTGTGTTGGAGACAGGTGTGCTGCTCATAGTAGTGCACTAAGCACCAACCACACATTCACATCATTTTTTTTTGTGTTTTTTTACTTTGCTACTGTAATTTATAGATCCCAGTGCTATTAGTCTAGCTGTGTTGGGGACTGGTGTGCTGCTCCTAGTAGTTCACCACCAGCACCAACCAGAGATCACTTTTGTTTTATTATTTTTTTTTTAATTTATCTTATTATTTAGATATTAGATATATATATATATATATATATATATATATATATATATATATATATATATATATATATTAGATATAGATATTTATTTAGACATTCTCTCTAAAAATAACAATAATAATTCCGTGTCCAGAAACATCACCTGAGTGACGTTTTTCCACCAGCAATACTATATCCACTACTGTATACGTTGCCATTGCAGGCCTTGTTGCCAGTGTCTTCTTCAACCAAGTGCCACCTAGCTGTGTGAGCTTTTTCACATTCTGTCTAAATAACAATAATAATTCCGTGTCCAGAAACATCACCTGAGTGACGTTTTTCCACCAGCAATAATATATCCACTACTGTATACGTTGCCATTGCAGGTCTTGTTGCCAGTGTCTTCTTCAACCAAGTGCCACCTAGCTGTGTGAGCTTTTTCACATTCTGTCTAAATAACAATAATAATTCCGTGTCCAGAAACATCACCTGAGTGACGTTTTTCCACCAGCAATAATATATCCACTACTGTATACGTTGCCATTGCAGGCCTTGTTGCCAGTGTCTTCTTCAACCAAGTGCCACCTAGCTGTGTGAGCTTTTTCACATTCTGTCTAAATAACAATAATAATTCCGTGTCCAGAAACATCACCCAAGTTGTTGTAATTTGTAAAAATAAAAAAAATGCCAGGCAAAGGCAGGCCGCTACTAGGGGCCGTGCTGCTATGATATCCTGTGGCCCTAGGAAATTGACCAGTGTTCCGAAGGCACTTACCCTGAACTCCAAAAATGCTGAAGAGGTAGTTGACTGGCTTACACAGCACACCCCATCCTCTACCGTTTCTAACTTTGCCACAACATCCTCTTCCTCCTCTGCTATGGGCACCCCACGTACCACTTCCTCCACCACCGCCGCCCCTTCTTCACTGGATGAGTCAGAGGAGGAGTTTTCACATGAGTTTGTTAACTGAGTGATGCGCAACCATTATTGCCAGAAGAAGATGAAGGAGATGAGGACGTTACACCAGATATCATAATTCAGGCAGGCAACACAACAGAGATGGACATAAGGTGTCATGCCTGTTGAAGGACCCCCGTATCAAGAGGCTTAAGGAGAAGGACCTGTACTGGGTCGCAATGCTACTAGACCCTCGGTACAAGCATAAAGTGGCAGAAATGTTACCAACATACCACAAGTCCGAAAGGATGCTGCATTTCCAAACCAGCCTGCAAAACATGTTGTACAATGCTTTTAAGGGTGATGTCACTCAACATTCCAGGGGCAGAGGTGCCAGTAATCCTCCTACGAGCACACCTGCAAGGACAATGCACTTTGGCCACTCGGTAACATCAGACATGCAAATTTTTTTCAGTCCAAGGCAGCGCCAGAACCCTTCTGGATCCACCCTCAGAGAATGCCTCGACCGGCAGGTAGCGGACTACCTGGCATTAACTGCAGATATTGACACTCTGAGGAGCGATGAACCCCTGGACTACTGGGTGCGCAGGCTTGATCTGTGGCCAGAGCTGTCACAATTTGCCATAAACCTCTTGTCTTGCCCCACCTCAAGTGTCCTCTCAGAAAGGACCTTCAGTGCAGCAGGAGGGATTGTAACTGAGAAGAGAACTCGCCTAGGTCACAAAAGTGTGGATTACCTGACCTTTATTAAAATGAATGAGGCATGGATCTCAGAGGGTTACTGCACGCCGAAAGACTTGTTCTGACTCCCCATGCAGCTGTCCTTCTCTGCACGCCGCATGACTCCACACACAGCTGTCCTAGGGTGCAAATCCTACTGGTTTAATTTTAAGCCAAACTTTTTGGACAGGTAAATCCTGAGTTTTTCTGGCCTCTGTGCTTCAGTGGCTGCGACAACAAAAAAACGAATATTTTCAACATTTATATGCCATATTTTTTCTGGCCTCTGTGCTTCAGTGGCTGCGACAACAAAAAAATTAATATTTACAACATTTATATGCCATATTTTTTCTGGCCTCTGTGCTTCAGTGGCTGCGACAACAAAAAAATGAATATTTTCAACATTTATATAACATATTTTTTCTGGCCTCTGTGCTTCAGTGGCTGCGACAACAAAAAAATGAATATTTAGTTTTTTTTGTAACTTATATTTTTTATTAGATTTCGACAATGGTAATTGTACAATGACAGTAATAAATGCAAACATGTATGTAATAACAGTGCAGCATGGTAAGGTTATTAAGGGTGTATATAGGTTTTCACGGTGGTGCATTCCATGATGTCTCAGTTCAAGATAAGATGAAAAAAGGTAGTTGGTAAGACACATATTAGGTAGTTATATTTCAACGCTACAATAGGGTTTCAGCCTTCATTAGTGTACAGTTCCCAGGGCGTCCAAATTTTGAGAAAGTGGGGGGTTCTATTAGCTAGTCTGGTAATGCCAGCTTCAAAAACCTTGTTAGATTCTACTCTTCATTTGACCTCAGCTAAGGTAGGGGGGGTTGGAGTTTTCCAATGTGCAGCTATCAAAATTCGAGTCGCTGTTAAAACATGGTTGATCAGTGCTTGGTACGCTTTATTAGTTTTTGGAAATGGTTTGCCTAGCAAAAAGGTTGTTATATCAGGTGGGGCCGGGTTTCGTAACAATTTGCATAACAGATCTGAGATTTCTGTCCATAGTGGGGTTATCATGGGACAGGACCAAAAGATGTGTGGAAGGGTGCCTATGTCCCCACAGTTCCTCCAGCACATTGGGGTATGGTCGGGGAACAAAGTATGTAATTTGGCTGGGGTATGGTACGCATGAGAATCTTATAAATATGCTCTTTCTGCCTCGAGCAAGTTATCATTTTTTTTTAGCATTTTCCCATATGAGAGACCAGTCTTCCTCTGATAGAGGTTGAGGGAGATAGGAGTCCCATTTGCTCATGTATGGGTGTCTTGTAGGTGTGCCTGTCTTGGGTTCAGAGAGTATCTGGTAGATTTTAGAAATCAATCCCTTCTGTGGAAGGCCCTTCTTAGCGATTAATTCGAATGGGCTGGGGGTATGCAGTTTAGCTTTTTCACTGTAAGGTTTAGCAAAATGTCTCAGTTGGAGAAATTCATAGAGTTTTAAGGCATTCTGGTTAGATTTTTGCCTGAGTTCTTCATACGTTCTGACCTCTTTCGTAAGAGGATTTAGTAGGTCAGCTACAGTTTGGAGTCCTGAGCCAGACCATTTATTAATAAAATGGGAGTGCATTTCAGGCTGGAAATCAGGGTTACTTAGAAACAATGTTACAAGTGATTTAGCTGAAATGAGATCATATTTTTGTCTAAGTCTATACCAGATTGTCAGCGTATGTTTGGTGGAGGATAAGAGGGTCACTTTTTCTACTGCTGTATGAGGGATTGCCCAGATGAGGTGGTTTAGATGACCTGTTTCCAACTGGGTATTCTCAATATGACCCCATATTGTGTTAGGTGATCTGTCAGTCCATGCCAGTAGTTGTCTAAGATGGGCTGCTTCATAGTATCTGCTAAATGATGGGACACCCAATCCTCCCAGCTTGCAGGGCATGGTCAAGGTATTTTTTGAGATTCTGTGTCTGCGGTGGCCCCAAATGAAATCATGACATAGTATTTGCAAGTGTTTGAGAGTTTTAGAAGGGATTGGTATCGGGAGGGTCTCGAAGAGATATAAAAATTTTGGCAAGATGGTCATTTTTATAGCTGAGATTCTTCCAAACCAGGATAAAGAGTATTTGGACCATTTTTGTAATAGTGATTTGCCATGCTGTAGTAATGGGGTGAAGTTATGTCTAAATAGATCTGTGTAGGTTGGTGTAATATGTGTCCCTAAGTAAGTTACCGAGGCTGATTGCCAATTGTAGTGGAAGGAGCTCTGTAAATGTTGCAGTTGGTGTTGCAAGATGTTTAGTGGTAATGCTTGTGTCTTGCGGATGTTTACTTTGTAGTTAGATAGTTTACTGTAGATGTCTAAGATTCTATGTAGATCCGGGAGGGAGATCAGTGGATTTGTCAATGTCAGCAAGATATCGTCTGCGAAAATAGCAATTTTGTAATTTGAGTTTTGAAGTTTAACCCCTGAGATATCTGGAGAGTTTCTAATCACCGCTGCAAGGGGTTCTATACTTAATGCATATAAGAGAGGGGACAGAGGGCACCCTTGTCTGGTGCCATTAGTTATAGTGATGTGCCTGTGGGTTTGACCAGGTAATTTTAGCTGGGTGGTTGGGTTTTTGTACAATGCCTTCAGGGCCTCTAAAAAGGGGCCTGAGAAGCGGAGGTGGGACATTAACGAGAATAGGTAGGGCCAACTGAGGCGGTCAAACGCCTTTTCTGTGTCTAAGCTTAGAAGGACCGCTTGAGTTTGTTTTTTATGTAATATTTTTAGCAGATTGATAGTTCGCCTGGTGTTGTCTCCAGCCTGTCGTCCCTGAATGAATCCTACTTGATCTTTATTAATTAATTTTGGGAGTATGGGTGCAAGTCTGTTTGCTAAAATCTTGGAGAACAGTTTAAGGTCCAAGTTTAGTAATGCAATGGGTCTATAGTTAGAGCATATGCTAGGGTCCTTCCCTTCTTTGGGTATAAAAGTAAGATAGGAGCCCAGGGTTTGGCCTGGAATTGGGGTTCCCTGTAGGAATTCGTTAAAAAGTCTAACTAAGTACGGGCCAAGAATGTGTGAAAAGGTTTTATAGTATTTATAGGGGAAGCCGTCGGGGCCTGGTGATTTGCCGTTAAAAACTAATATTTTCAACATTTATATGCCATATTTTTTCTGGCCTCTGTGCTTCAGTGGCTGCGACAAAAAAAAAAATATTTTTAAGGAATGTACACACATTCCTGATTTTTCAGGGTTCTGCAACAGCGGCAAAATCGTATCTTTTATGGTCACCGCAGGTGATCAATAAATTAGGCCAAAACTGGGCCCACACTGCAGAATCAGTGTTTTTTGGTTCACTTCACTGTACATTGAATTACCTCTGCCTGACCGTGCACGTGCGCACAAGCACGGTGACTGCTAAACACACCACTACAGAAATATTCCCACCGACAGGACAAACGTCCTGGAGGTCACAAGCAACTAGTAAAAACTATTATTCGCTCACTTGACGGTATCATTAAAGCTTTTTGCGTTTTTTTTTCGTTGCAGTAAACGCGGCGTTTTGTCTTTGCGTGTTAACCGGCTGTAACCTTTACACGACTTGATTGGCATGTAGACGATGGATGTTTTAAAGCAGTTTATTACACAAGTTTAGAAATGTAGTGTGATTTGTGCCCTTTACAGCACAAAACACAACGCTGTGTCAACAACGTATTTTTCAGAGAAATTTTTGCCCTTGATCCCCCTCCTGCATGCCACTGTCCAGGTCGTGGCACCCTTTAAACAACTTTAAAATCAGTTTTCTGGCCAGAAATGGCTTTTCTAGGTTTTAAAGTTCGCCTTCCCATTGAAGTCTATGCGGTTCGCAAAGTTCGCGAATGTTCGCACTTTTTGGCGGAAGTTCGTGAACGGGTTCGCAAACTTTTTTTGTGAGATTCGCTACATCTCTATTTGTGACATAGGGTTCCTCCCCCAGTGGAATTTTTTTTTTTTTTAAAGTGCTTCATATCGAAACTCAAACAAATGTCTTTGGAATGTGGTGATTCATACATTTGCTACAGTACTAAAAAATAACATATATCATGCAAATGTTAATAGTGTGTGTACTGTGATTTTTACATTGGAAAAAAGTGAAAACCCATTTTAATTTTTTACATTTTAGAGCAGGGGTCGGGAACCTTTTTGGCTGAGAGAGCCATAAACACCACATATTTTAAAATGTAATTCCGTGAGAGCCATATAATATGTTTGGCCACGGATGCTGCGGGGCAAGGTAGGGTGGGTCCGGATGCAATGCAGAGGACGGCGTGGCCTGCGCTCGGCGGATAGAAGACGTGTTCTAAGGCTTGGAACACGTCTTCTATCCGCCGAGTGCAGGGGCAAGGTTGGGTGGGTCCCAAGGATGCCGGATGTGATGTGGAGGAGGGCGTGGCCTGCGCTTCTTGGATAGAAGACGTGTTCTAAGGCTTAGAACACGTTTTATATCCGCCAAATGCAGGGGCAAGGTAGGGTGGGTGCCAAGGATGCCGGATGCGGAGGAGGGCGTGGGCTGCGCTCGACAGATAGAAGACGTATTCTAAGGGATCCAGCCCGCTCTCTTTTCGTGGCGCCTCTCCGAACACCCCAATTTTTCCATTGACTTTGACAGGGAAGATTTTTAAACTGCTGCCACTCTTACAGCTTTAAAGCTACACTCCCCAAACTTGAATAACATAATCATGGGGTCACCCCAAATGACATTAGTTGGATGACCCAAAGCCAACAACAGCCAATCAAACTACACTTACCAAACTTGAATCACATAGTCATGGGGTCAGCCTAAATAAAAATATGATATTTGTTGCCCAAAAGTCTGCAGAGCTACGAACAGCCATTCAAATTTTTGACCTTTTGACTTTCAGTGGAGGAAATTCAACCTGCTGCCATTCTCACAGTAATAACGCCAATCAGACTTCCTGTTTGGCGCCGGTGAGGATGGAGGCTCAGGGATAAAGCTCCTGTTTCCCACCGGTCAAAAATCTGCATTAAAAGCTGCTGTATATAAAGTTTTTACACATACCTTCCCCCTGAGGTGGAAGAGAAGCCGAGACAGGCAGACTTTTAACAGTATCTGCGTCAAGTTTGCAACATTTGTTATAGGCTGCTGACATTGTTTCAAATGGCCTCTGCCTGACCCTCATCCGTCGAGTTTGCAACATTTGTAACAGACGGCTGACATTATTTCCAATGGCTGCTGCATAAGCCATTTCTCCTGAGGTACTTGTTTTAGCTGCTTAGTCCTGTTCCAGTGCTTTTTGCTCATTATTCATGAAGCTACTCTGCCTTTTCATATAATACTTGAATGTGATCCAAATATTGGTTTCTAAGTTAGTGAACTAGTGTATTTAACCTGAGTAATTGCTACTTTACCTGCAGCTACCCAGAATTGCTATTGTCTCTCAAAATACTAGTTCTGTCTTTACCTCCTAGCTGAGAGATACAGTATATCAAGGGGGAGGAGAGGAAGAAGGAGGAAAGGAAGAGTAAAAAAAAAAAGGAAAAGAAAAGAAGGCGCGAGAGAAGGGTGAAAAGAACTCTTGACTATTGTATGTATATGTATATATATATATAGCAGTCCAAAGTGGGAAGCACACCTTAAAGTAAAAATAAACCTAGGTGCCAGAGCAAAAAAATCATCAAACAGGTCAAGAGTGTCGGCACTCATAGGATTTCCGCAAAAAGGCAAAGAAAATAAAGATTTCTTAAATGCAAGTGGTGAGATTTATTGTGTCCAACATTTCAGTCCTTTTACTAGGACTTTCGTCAGGGAGTACAAGAGGGCAAACACATCAGCGTTTTTAAAGGCCAAGTTTGGCGCCAAGACATAGGGGCACATTTACTATGGGTCGAATCCGAGTCCGAATGGAAAAAATTCGGATTGGACACAAACGCTTTACGACTTTTTCGTAATGATCGGTAATTTTGCGTAATTATCGTATAGACGTTCCGAAAGTCACGAAATATTCGGACGATCGTACCGGCGGAAACAGCCTTCCGAAAGTCACGATAATTTCGGTTTGACGTTCCGAAAGTCACGAAATATTCGTATCGGACGATCGTACACGGCGGAAACAGCCTTCCGAAAGTCACGATAATTTCGTATTGACGTTACGAAAGTCACAAAATATTCGTATCGGACAATCGTACACGGCGGAAACAGCCTTCCGAAAGTTACGCTAAATTCGTATCGTATGTTGTTTAAAATTAAACAGGAAGTTCTCCAGCGACCATTTTACAAGCATTTGGCGCCAATTTCTCTTGTGGGTTAACAGGAAGTGCTCCAGTGGCCATTTTCTTTCTTCACTGCGTTATTGGAAAGCAAAGGGAGAGGAGGCATACTGCAGAGCTGCTCCAGATTTAAAAAAAAAAATTTTTTTTTTTGCTGCCATGGCCCACAGCAGGGGTAGGGAGGAGGAGGAGTGGGAGGAAGTGCTTGGGCTGAGTGAGGAGATAGTTGGGGAGGTAGGTGAGGGGGAAAGGTGGGAGGAGGAGGAGGGTTTGGGTGGGGGGGCCCAGGACTTGCCTGAGTTAGGCCAAGAGGAGGTGGAGGAGGTGGCTGAAACTCAGGCAAGTCCTGAGCCCCATGGGGAGGGAAGTTGATGGGGGGTAAGGGTAAGGGCACAAGACCCTTGGGTGGGGGAGGGAGAGGAGGCCCAAGAGGCCTGGGCTAGTGCGGGGGGGGGGGCAGTCAGAGGAAGGGGCGGTGCAGGGGGGACAGGTAGAGGGAGGGGGGCAGGTAGAGGGAGAGGGGGGGCAGTTAGTGTGGGGGGGGGCAGGGAGAGGGGGGCAGGTAGTGTGGGGGGGGGGCAGGTAGAGGGGGGCAGGTAGTGTGGGGGGGGCAGGTAGAGGGAGGGGGAGGTAGGGAGGGGGGGCAGGTAGAGGGAGAGGGGGGGCAGTTAGTGTGGGGGGGGCAGGTAGAGGGAGAGGGGGGGCAGTTAGTGTGGGGGGGGGGAGGTAGAGGGAGGGGGGAGGTAGGTAGGGAGGGGGGGGCAACTAGAGGGCAGGGGGGGGGAGTTTAGTTAGGGCTGGCCAGGGCAGGGGGGTGGGTATGGAGGAGGGCCAGCAACCCTCTGTGGGAAGGAGGAGCTGCCAGCCGGTGGTGGTGGTGGAGGAGGAGGAGGAGGAGGAGGAAGAAGAGGAGGAGGCAGGGCCCAGCTCCAAAGGCCCCCGTTTTTCCAGTGAGGAAAATTCGGCGATGGTGGAGGAAGTTGTAAGACAATGGGACTATATTTTTGGTGCACAGTCCTGTCAGCTCACTGCTGCCAGAAGAAGGGACCTGTGGCAGCAGGTAGCGGATCGCGTGAGCGCTGTAAGCGGAGTGCACCGTGACCACAACACGGTGTACAAACGCTTCAGCGACCTGAAGAGATGCATAAAAAAGAGGTTCATGGCCCAGAGAGCACGGGCCCAGAAGGTGGGTGTAGGGCCTGTTCTTTCCAGCCAATTCAAGCCCTACGAACGCCACCTTCTGGATCGAGCTGGTGTAGAGGTATTCGGAGGGCTGCCTGGCGAATACGTGGACACAGATAGGAGACGTAAGTGTTTTTTTATTTTTATTTTAAAGCACTTAGTTCACGCTGAAGGCACCTATTTAAAGGGGTGGTTCACCTTGAAGCTAACTTTGATTATGTTATAGAATGGCTAATTCTAAGCAACTTTTCAATTGGTTGTCATTATTTATTTATTTTTTTTAAATGATTTGCACTATTCTTCTAACTCCTTGTAGCTTTCAGGGGGGTCACTGAACCCAGCAAGCAGAAAACTATTGCTTTGTGAAGCTACAAGTCCTCTCCTGTTCATATTGCTGTCTCTCATTCAAACCACTCCCTGGTTGCTAAGGTAATTTGAACCCTAGCAACCAGTTGGCTGCTGAAACTCCAAACTGGAGAGCTGTAGAGCAAAAACTGACATTGTTATACAATGGCTAATTCTAAGCAACTTTGCAATTGGTCGTCATTATTCAAAAACTACATTAAATAAATAATGAAGACCAATTGAAAAGTTGCTTAGAATTAGCCATTGTATAACATAATAAAAATTAACTTCAGGGTAAACCACAGCTGCACAGTTAGAAGAAACAAAATAATTCACAAACTACAAAATATAATTTGCTGCCCTCTAACTATGCAGCTTTTAAATGGGGGTCACTGACCCTTTAACATTGCTAGAGTCTGAGCGCAACAGTAATACAGAGCTGTAATATAATTATGTTCAGGGTTGGCAGTTTGTCCTCCAAACTGGCCTACTAATTTAAAGCCCTTGGGGTTTTCCAAAGTACAAAGCCGCTAAGGTACAGTTTTGGTGTATTTTTTGGAGCTTTGCCGGGTTTGTAGTTTGGAAAATAGTCACATTTTTTTCCCCTAGTGTGCCTGGCACGCTGCATGCTGGGTAATGTAGTTTGTAGCTTTCAGCCTGAACCTGTCTGTTCTACCCCCTGCTCTATAGGGTATGTGATTGTACTGTTACTTTCTACTGGGATGTGGGGCAGTTCTACCCCCTGCTCCCTGCTCTATAGGGTATGTGATTGTACTGTTACTTTATTCTGGGATGTGGGGCAGTTCTACCCCCTGCTCCCTGCTCTATAGGGTATGTGATTGTATTGTTACTTTCTACTGGGATGTGGGGCAGTTCTACACCCTGCTCCATAGGGTATGTGATTGTACTGTTACTTTCTACTGGGATGTGGGGCAGTTCTACCCCCTGCTCCCTGCTCTATAGGGTATGTGATTGTACTGTTACTTTCTACTGGGATGTGGGGGCAGTTCTGCAGTTGATCCTTAGGCTATAACTCTGGATATATTGGGGCTGCTGAGAGTTGTAGTTCAACACACCCATATGTATATCATGTCTGGGGTTAATGCAACATTGTGAATCTATTTCTGTAGTGAGTTCCCAGCTGGACTGGGCACAGAGGGCAGGGAATTACCAGCCATCCCAGTAACTGGAAAAGGGGGGGGGGCGCAGGACATTGCTAGTTATTGTACGCTTTTGAAAAGACATGTTTCCCGTATATCGACAGATATATCTATAGATCTACAGATAGATATATATGTGTGTGTGTGTGTGTATATAATGTTTGTTTGTTTTTTTTCATTGTTTATATTGGCCTATTTTGGTGCTACTTTCAAAGTGGCTTTAGCCTAGTCTTTGGCTGGTTTTAGAACTGACTGGTTTTGCCAACAAAAAAAACTGCCAAATCGGACCCCAGTATAACCTGAGTGAGGCTTTTTTTCAAGAAACCCTTTATTTCATGTTTACCAAATATTTGTTCATTTCCAGCTTGGGTTCCACATGAAAGTCTTAATAGTACCCCAGTTCCCCCACATGCCCCTCAAATACATTCCATGAACTGCAGCTGTTAGGCCTCATTTTAATGATGACAAGTGATTTATCTGTAGTTTTTGAATGGTTTTTGTCTTGTTTTTGAATCTCTGCTAAATCCAGAATGTTTGTGTGGCTTTGTAGTTTGGGGTAAAAACTTGTTCAGCATTTTTTTTTTTTGCTTTCTGTGAACTTGTAGCTCAAGCGCAGCGCCAAAGGCCCACAGTCCAGGAGAGGCAACAGACCCGGCAGCAGACGCCGCCAGAGGCAGAGGACCAACCCCAGGATGTCAGTGGAGCAGATGAACGGGACCCTGGGATGCCAGGTAAATATTATTTGGCTAGTTGTTTCACCAAACTGGCAATTTAGCATTTTCTGCAATGTATTCTTATGTCTATACACTATTTATATTTTTCAGAACACCAAGCTGGACCTTCCTGCCAGTCCTTGTCCCCGCCACCTGTGTCACCCCCCAGGCGTAAGTAACCTCTCTTGCACTTGCACCCTCTGGTGTTGGCAAAATATTACAAAAAGCTGAGTGCTTAGTGCCAGGGCTAGCAGTGGCAGCTTTGAGGGCTTCATAGACATAGCTGATTAAGTGAAGAGTTGCATTAGCAGAGGTGGTAATGGGGTGTTATGGTTCTGACAAGGCCAGGGCCTTGGCTTGTGTTGCCCCCAGTTTGTGATTCTTAAAGGCGTCTATAACCCCTATATTGTTTCCCCCACTGAAGGTGTGGGTCAATAGAGCTAATAGAGCCCACACTGTGGTTGTGTCCCAAAAAAAATTTAAACCCAAAAATCCCCCCGCCAACACTGGCCTACCCTCCTGGTGCAGGTGGCCTTGCAGCTGGAGAAATAACTTCTTATGTTTCTGTTTATAGTATGTCTAGAAAATCGGCACTGTTTAAATGATTCCCTTTTAAATTTAATTATTAATAAAAGGTAATAATTTCATTATTAATAAAAGGTAATTTTTACTGGTGGGGTCAGTGACCCCCATTTAAAAACTGCAAAAGTATGTTAAAGGTGAGTCGCCCCTTTTACAGACATGCCAGTCTGACTTCTCTAACTCAGCATGGGGGGGGCAGCTGTGGGTATTCACATGCTTTTTTGGAGTACATGTAGGATAATGCTTTCTAATTATTGCGGCTATTGCAGTAGCCGTTGGTTTGGATTCACATATATTTCAACAATATAGGTGACTTTTTAATCATGAATTGACAATTGGACCCCTTTAAGGGGCAGATGTTTAAAAATGTGAGGCTACAACTTCATACATAAAAACTCAGTGATGTTCTATTCATTCCTATGGTCATTTTCTAAGCATAAGGGTGAGTTATTGCTAACTAAACTTTTTTTTTTTTTTTTTTTTCAATCTGTTTAGGATGAACAGAATGTGGGTGTTTTTTTCTGTAAAAAAAAAAGTCAAATTTTTATCAATCTGCACCATGTTATTGAAAATGCTCTTCTCTGAATAAACGTTTTTTTAAATTCAAATACATGATTTACTTATTTGTTTATACTCTTATCCTAGGTGCTGCTGCGAATGTTGCTGCTGCCAGGGGGAGTGGCAGAAGAGGGTCTGACCCTGACTGTGGGCCTAGCAAAAGGCGCAAGTAGGTCTCCTATCTGAGTCCCTACTTTCGCCTTGCAGCCTTTTTGAGCCAGACCTCTACACCAACTTGCTCTCTGGCCATGAACTTTTTTATGCATCTCTTCAGGACTCACACGATCCGCTACATGAGCTGACAGGACTAAGCACCAAACAAGTAGTCCCATTGTTCTCAATATTCCTCCACCAAAGCCGAATTTTCCTCACTGAGGGGCACCATAAAAATATCTGGTGGTGCCCTCCCCAATACCATCTGGGAAGCACTTATAACATCAAAGTGCATTTTCTCTAACATCTATGTTTGCCCATTGAGAGTTTGTGCCACGATAACATCTTGTGGCACCCTCCTTAATACCATCTGGGAAGCACTTGGAACATCAAAGTGCATTTGCTCTAACATGAATATTGGGCATTTCCCCAAATACAATGTGGCCATGCCTGTGAATTGGCCTACTTAAACACACTAATGCAATTCTAACATCCTTAAAAAAAAAAAAAAAAAAGGACATTTGTGTTGTACCGACATACCAAAGAAACGTGCCTCCTTCTCCTATGTTGCATGACTGACTAAAAAGGGGTATCTCTTTAAACTCTTCATTCTCTGCTGTGCAGTCTAATGTGCAAAAGAAACAACTATATGCTTTTCAGGTTGTGTATGTCGTTACTATGCAGTTTATTGAAAGTATGGTTTATATGCGGTCTCCTGCCGGTATATTGTTTACGGAAGGCAGCTTTACAAGTCCTCCTTTCCCTTTGCTTTCCAAAATGCAAATCACTAATGCCTACAAGGGTAATTGAATGTTGTACTACTATGCACTAATGCTGCGTGGCTGTCAAAAGCCAAAGTCAAGAGACCAGCCTGGTAAATGTTCTCCTCCTCCTCCTCCTTTTTTGTAATATATTGTTTATAGAGGGCAGCTTTACAAGTCCTCCTCTCCCTTTGCTTTCCAAAATGCAAGTCACTAATGCCTACAAGGGTAATTGAATGTTGTACTACTATGCACTAATGCTGCGTGGCTGTCAAAAGCCAAAGTCAAGAGACCAGCCTGGTAAATGTTCTCCTCCTCCTCCTCCTCCTCCTCCTCCTTTTTTGTAATATATTGTTTATAGAGGGCAGCTTTACAAGTCCTCCTCTCCCTTTGCTTTCCAAAATGCAAGTCACTAATGCCTACAAGGGTAATTGAATGTTGTACTACTATGCACTAATGCTGCGTGGCTGTCAAAAGCCAAAGTCAAGAGAGCAGCCTGGTAAATGTTCTCCTCCTCCTCCTCCTCTTTTGTAATATATTGTTTATAGAGGGTAGCTTTACAAGTCCTCCTCTCCCTTTGCTTTCCAAAATGCAAGTCACTAATGCCTACAAGGGTAATTGAATGTTGTACTACTATGCACTAATGCTGCGTGGCTGTCAAAAGCCAAAGTCAAGAGAGCAGCCTGGTAAATGTTCTCCTCCTCCTCTTTTGTAATATATTGTTTATAGAGGGCAGCTTTACAAGTCCTCCTCTCCCTTTGCTTTCCAAAATGCAAGTCACTAATGCCTACAAGGGTAATTGAATGTTGTACTACTATGCACTAATGCTGCGTGGCTGTCAAAAGCCAAAGTCAAGAGAGCAGCCTGGTAAATGTTCTCCTCCTCCTCCTCTTTTGTAATATATTGTTTATAGAGGGCAGCTTTACAAGTCCTCCTCTCCCTTTGCTTTCCAAAATGCAAGTCACTAATGCCTACAAGGGTAATTGAATGTTGTACTACTATGCACTAATGCTGTGTGGCTGTCAAAAGCCAAAGTCAAGAGACCAGCCTGGTAAATGTTCTCCTCCTCCTCCTTTTTTGTAATATATTGTTTATAGAGGGCAGCTTTACAAGTCCTCCTCTCCCTTTGCTTTCCAAAATGCAAGTCACTAATGCCTACAAGGGTAATTGAATGTTGTACTACTATGCACTAATGCTGCGTGGCTGTCAAAAGCCAAAGTCAAGAGAGCAGCCTGGTAAATGTTCTCCTCCTCCTCCTCTTTTGTAATATATTGTTTATAGAGGGCAGCTTTACAAGTCCTCCTCTCCCTTTGCTTTCCAAAATGCAAGTCACTAATGCCTACAAGGGTAATTGAATGTTGTACTACTATGCACTAATGCTGCGTGGCTGTCAAAAGCCAAAGTCAAGAGAGCAGCCTGGTAAATGTTCTCCTCCTCCTCCTCCTCTTTTGTAATATATTGTTTATAGAGGGCAGCTTTACAAGTCCTCCTCTCCCTTTGCTTTCCAAAATGCAAGTCACTAATGCCTACAAGGGTAATTGAATGTTGTACTACTATGCAAGGGCCTAAGACAAGAGGCCAGCACTTACCTCATGTATCTGACTGCTTTTCCAAAGAAACAGATATGTTTACAAGTGATAAATGTTAAATATTGTTTATCATGTCTTGTATTTTTGTTAGTTTCTTATTGCCTGGCTGTAGGGGCGCAACAAGTGTAATGCAATAAGTGCTTTGCACTTTTTCTTAGCCTTTGTCCTTTACAGGTCAAGCATTGCTGGGTTTCTAATGCCCCCTAGGCCTACAGTAACTATTTATATTTCTTGTGGAAATGTTCACATGTTTTGTTTTTTTTAAAAAAAAAACAAAAAAACATCTATACACTTTGTTGGATGTTTAAAGTATTGATTTCATATTTATTATGACTGTCATTAAAGAGACATTCAAAATGGCTTTTCTTTACTTTATTTTGCATCATCATTTTCTAGATCAATTTAGTTGTAAAAGGCAGGAAGGTGTAAAGGTGAAGTTATTGCTCCAGTCAGTAAGGGGCCATTGATTGGAGGGAACACAGGCAATGGGATTTCACACAGCTAGCCAAGAGTCTCATCCTTCTGAGTCTCAGCAGCAAACAGCAGTCTCAGCAGCGTGCAGTCTTCTCCCACTGTGAGCAAGTGAGGGAAATTTCCTAAAATAACAATGATTCAATTAAGCCAAAAAAAATTGCTTTTCTTAACCTTGAACACCATTTAATTTCTGTTTAAACAGTCCCTTACTCAGTATTTGTGGGTCCCTTTACAAGAGCGCTTAATCCAAGCATAAGAGGTGGTCAACTTGATAGGGATTAGGGCAGCATCTGGGGCAGTCCCATGGATCCTGGCAGGATGTCTAGTTGGTCTTATCATTCAGAATGCATTTTGTGTTTTTTGTTTTTTTTTTGCCTGAAAGTGAACATATTATGCTGTAACAAGCAGTAATATTATTGTTTCTTAAAGCAGAGTAAGTGGTAGTCACCTGAAAGTGGCACTTAGCAGCAAAGGGCACAATGCCTGGCACTTCTCCATAGCAGGTCCGTCTCCCAGATGGTTGGTAACAGCAGTGACAGGTCCAAGCAACAGAAATGAGGTTTTAGCATTTCACCAGCAACATTCAAAAGCACCAAAGGATTCCAGTGGGGGTAGCCACACAACACAGTAGATCCCACAAACCTGAAAGTAGAATTACTTAGTAATGCTAATAATTTAAGGACAAGTGAACCCCAAACTTCATTTAGCCCTAATGGAAAACACACTTAAATTGACTGGGGTTGACTTGTCCTTTAAATGGTTGACTATTTTAACATGACTGATTTTTGTTTGTAAGCGTGTTTACTTACACCAGAAGGTGTCCCGGGAAGGCCTATACTGCTAGGGGCACACCAGCACATCACAATCAGCGGGCTCTTTATAATTAAGAAAGGAAAAGATTTGATTACATTTAAAGAGACATTGCACTGAAAATGTGAACAAACTCATCATAAGCATGATAATGGCCATTCATTGTGTGTGCTCTACCTCAACACTGTAATGAGATCCCTCTATATCAGTGATCCCCAACCAGTGGTTCGTGAACAACATGTTGCTCCCCAACCCCTTGAATGTTGCTCCCAGGGGCCTCAAAGTAGGTGCCCATTTTTGAATTTCTGGCTTGGAGGCAAGTTTTGGTTGAATAAAACCCAGTGTAAAGCCAAACAGAGCCTTCTGTAGGCTGCCAGTCCACATAGAGGCTACCAAATAGCCAATTATAGCTCTTATTTGCACCCCAAGGAACTTTTTCCATGCTTGTGTTGCTCCCCAATACTTTTTCCATTTGAATGTGGCTCACAGGTATAAAAGGTTGGGGACCCCTGCTCTATATCAAGGCCTAACACCAATCAATCACAGTTGTTTCTGCACTGGCCAGAGTCACTTATGTTCATACAGTGCCAGAATTTACTACAAAAACAAACCAGTAACTAAACATACACATTTTTGTTGTCATCATTCATTTTCTTCTGGTTAACACAGTTGCAAGGGCAAGTTAAACACATTTAATGAGGTATATTATCAAGTGAATGATATGCTCAGCTTACAACTAAAGTGTGAGGCAATCAGCTGATCACGCACTCTTCTCCCCTGTGGTTGGTTATCCATGCGCCTGCCAACATACCCCTCAATCTCAGGTTCCAGAGCATAATTGATGTGTGCGCGTAGGCCATGATCCATTGCAACATTGTGCAACATGGCGCAGACAAAAATGATCCCTGAAACCTTAATGGGGGAATAAAGAAGAGCTCCACCAGTGACTGAGAGGCATCGGAAGCGTGACATGAGCACCCCAAACAGGCGCTCAATCACATTGCGCGTCTTCCGATGGGCACAGTTGTACCTACATTGGGCAGGTGTGCGGGGAAAACGAACAGGGGTCATCAGCCAAGGCAGAACCCCATATCCTGCGTCTCCTAGAACAAAGGAAAAAATATGAGCGGAAGCACATCCACCCCTTGATTGAAAAGTTACATACACATGCATGTGACAGATTCCAAGGCTGCCTCCCATTTAAATCCCAGCTATTACACATGCTCAGGTGTGAGGAGTTAATTAGTCCATCAGAAACACACAAGTTCAAAGAAAATGCTTTCTAAAACTACCATTCCCAAGATGCTTAGTAAAACAAGGGCAAGTAAAGTGGTGTTAATTTGGAGATACATTTTGGTACTATCAAGAACTGACATGATTACATAGTGAAATTCTACTGCACATTATATTAGGCCAATTGTATGCACAGAGGACTAATGGGGGTGTGTCGCCATGACCAATTAATTAATAGTTGTGAAAGTTGAGGTAAAAAAATGGTAAAAAAGTACTTACCCACCAGCCAGCCCTGCGGCTGTGCAATCAATGGCTCCCAGGCAATTTGGAAAATGGCCAATGAAGTAAAAGTCTTGCTTTACCCTTGTCCACTCTGCCTCAGTTGAGGGAAAGGAAATGAGCCTTTGCGAGTGCGGTAGAAGTGCCCTCAGCACTTGCCTCAGTATCCTGCTGAAGTTGGGCTGGCTCATACCGACAAGGCGTGCGGAGACCTGCTAGAAACTGCCACTGCCCAGGAAATGCAAAACTGCAAGCAGTTTGCTTATCCCGGGCAGGGCCTGAGACCGTGCCGTCACAGGATCCAGGTCCTGCCTTACCAAATGAAATACCTGCAAAATGGCGGCATGGCTCAGGCGGTACATCCGCCTGAAGGGAAGGGACAGCTCTCCAAAATCGACGAGGCTGTCTGATCCTAGCAAGTGGTAAATGAACTGGGGGCTCCTGCTGATCAGCCTCTGCCCCCTCTAAAACCTCTAAAGCTGCCAGCAGTGCTGGCGCAATAACATCATGTTCCATGTTTAGGCAAACTGAAGTGAGTTAGAGGGGTTTTATACCTTTGGCAGCCTTTAACGAGCAAGCTGTGCAGTCTTTAACTCTTTCCTGTTTGTTTATCTGAAAAGGTTAGGGCAGCTTGTAAATGATTATATTTTTCTCTAAACACAAATCACACACAAACTACTCAACTTCCATTTGAAAGCCATGTATGATTGAAAATCCCTATTTGGTTTAATTTCCCCTTTAAAGTAGTAAAAGGACAGGCTGACAATAGTTATTCACTTTTTGGATTATTTTCGCCTTGAACACGAAAATTTCGGCAATTGAAGGCTTTGGTTACGTTTTTTTCGGGATACAGTCGGACGTCAAATCCGACTGGAGTCCGAAAAAATCATAACCCAAAAGCGTTTATGAATTCCGTATTTTCGCATGTTTGCGAATTTATCGTGAAATTTTTCCGAAAAATTCGTAAAAATTACGATAAAGTCGCAAAATATGATAAAGTCGTAACGGCTCCGCAAAACAATACGAAAGTACCGAAAAAGTCGCAAAATTACCGATGATTACGAAAAAAACGGATTCGGACGCAATCCGACCATTCGAGCCATAGTAAATGTGCCCCATAGTGTTGCTAGGTAACAGAGCATACACAAAACAAGAAACAAAAGCGTGCTCGTGTATAAACTAAATAAAACAAGTTGTAAGGGCAATTGTTTGTGAGGTGTCATGGATCAACCCGTACCCCCATAGCCTACTCAATCGCCACATATGGGATACATTTATAGCATATAAATGCCCTGACTGTACCACATGTAGATGTCTGCTTACGGGCCCTGACTTTCCTCACCCCCTTACGGGCAAGCGACTCAGGATCAACCATAGACTGACATGCACTTCCACATATGTCATCTACATCATTACCTGCCCATGTAGACTTTACTATGTGGGCAAAACCATTACTACCCTATGTGAATGCATCGGAAACCACCGGTCTTCAGTGAGCAGAGCGCTAAAAGAGGGCAAAGCAGACCAACCGGTAGCGAGACATTTTCTTAAATTGAGGCATCCTTTACCCACTTTCAAGTGTATGGCAATTGACTTTCAACCTCCGCCGTCAAGAGGAGGGAACAGGGACCAAGCACTACTACAACGAGAATCCAGATGGATCCACAGATTGGACTGCGTATCCCCTAAAGGCCTTAATGAAACACTGCCACTAGGATGCTTCATCTGATCACTCCTACTATCTGTTTTAGTGGCTACCATGTAGCTAACTTTTTGTCTTCAATGTAACATTTTTTGCTGTATGACTTGGCCTTCATCATATCGTTATATCAGGCCACAATGTATCTCTGCCTCCTCTCTGCCCCCGAATATAACATTGGCTATGCTGTAACATTTCCCTGTATCTTTTACAACATTGGTTACTTTTTTACATTGCCCTTATCATGTGTCCTGTTCTGTTATATGAGACTGTAACGTTTATTTCTTTTTATAGATTGCAATACCGTTTTGATTTCCTTCTTTTGTATGGGTAAATTAGTTTTGGTGTATTTTCTGCCCAGATACCTCTATTTGCCTACCTAGATCCCACATAGATTACTGTAAGGGGCAGCAGGTGTACCCCTAAGATGCCCGTTCGTAGTACCTCATGCGTATGAGGTGTTTTCGCATTGACAGTGACCGCATTGACAGTGACCCTGTGTGGGGTAAGTATATATGGAAGACATGCTTTAACATTGGGCTTGCCCCACGGGGGGCAATGACAGGCCTGGGATGCACTCCCTAGAGTTGGAACCTACTTCCCTCCTTTAACCTCTGGCTAAAACAGGACAAGGGGACGTGCACAGCTACTTGGTTAATACCGAGTATGTGCATCCCCCGAAGCCTGTAAAAGTAGCGCTATGCGAGCGCTGAACTCGGGGCGGATATGCTAATAAGCCCCAGGAGGGGGAGTACTGCCTGTTTGCGATACGGCGTCTCCTATACACACATCCACCTAGCAACGCCCGGCCCCGCTACTGCCGTCTCCAACATATGTGCACGCGATATACTCCTGCCTGTCAGGAGGAGGTCTCTGTCTGGCGATCGTGAAGCGACGGGGTGTAAGTATCCCATATGTGGCGAATGAGTAGGCTATGGGGGTACGGGTTGATCCATGACACCTCATAAATGATTGCCCTTACAATGTCGATGGAAGCGCATGGAAATAAAAAATGAAATATATATAGTGCAAAAAAGTAAAATAATGAACAAGACGAATAAATAAAGTGAGTGCTTTAGTTGAACACCACCAATACGTGTGACCCCAACTCTATATATATTCAAACTGCTCACCAGAACAACGTATCAAGGAGCATATAGACCACACCCAGCTGAGCATTTGATTGAAGAAGGATCCAGTTCAGCGGTGTATATAGGATAGAAGATGAGGCAAATATAGTGTGAAACTGTTTAATAGGTATAAAAGGCCCTGCGCTCTGCAGGCTACTTACAGTACAGAAGTAGTATAAAAGCAATGAACATACGAAGTGTCCTCAAAAGCTTGACGCGTTTCGCGTGCTATGCTGCACGCTTCATATATTTAATATGATAGGACAATAAGGCAATGATTCAATATAATCATTTGTGCTGCCTCATCTTGGTTTTATTTTAACGTATTGTACAGTTTTAATCTTAAGATATTTACTATTTAATTATTGACATTTTAAGTGCCCCGGCCTTAGGTACACATCTTCATTTTTATTTATATTAGCATAGCATACATAGCATACATAAACTATAAAAGGAGTTCATATTAAACGATATACTCTAGTATATCGTTTAATATGAACTCCTTTTATAGTTTATGTATGCCACACTTGGCTAATATCATTTAGCCACTTACATCTAGCGAGAAGGGACTTCATCTTGATGCACGTGTTTATCCTACCTTATGCCTTCCTATCCATTATGTTACTATTAGTGGCGGGTTATTATGACAACAACAACCCGGACTATTTTACATATTTTCCAGTTGTGTCATGCTATCAAACTTCATTGTTTGGATCATTCTATAAGATATCACTTTTTTAACAGTGTATTGGATACGCGCTATATCTACCTGTTTCTGCTACTATACGTTTTAGTTATTTACGTGTCTCCATGGGGACCGTTTCTCCCTTTAGTAGGTAATCGCGCATTTAAGGCGCACTCCATACACATCACACACACCAGAGGTTGACGCGTCTCCATGGTGACCGTCCCTTCTCCTAGTAGGGAATCGCGCACTTCGGGCGCGCTCTATATACATCACACACATCTTTGTTGACGCGTCTCCATGGTTACCGTCTCTTCCCCCAGCAGGCAATTGCGCACGTTGATGGGCGCTGCACTCGTCACCTTGGTTACCCGACATGGGTTTCTAGCGTGTCTATACGTTGTTCTGGTGAGCAGTTTGAACATATATAGAGTTGGGGTCACACGTATTGGTGGTGTTCAACTAAAGCACTCACTTTATTTATTCGTCTTGTTCATTATTTTACTTTTTTGCACTATATATATTTCATTTTTTATTTCCATGCGCTTCCATCGACATTCTATATATACATTCTGAGGCTCATCTGAAGGGGAGCTTATACCAGGAGGAAGCAGCACATGTTCACACTTCATAACATTGGAGACTTGATATATATGGACTATCACCAAGAAGCGCTGAGTATATGAGTGTTTTTTCACTCTCCAAACATTATTCTTGATTGCACTTACAACTTGTTTTATTTAGTTTATACACCAGCACGCTTTTGTTTCTTGTTTTGTGTATGCTCTGTTACCTAGCAACACTATGTCTTGGCGCCAAACTTGGCCTTTAAAAACGCTGATGTGTTTGCCCTCTTGTACTCCCTGACGAAAGTCCTAGTAAAAGGACTGAAACGTTGGACACAATAAATCTCACCACTTGCATTTAAGAAATCTTTATTTTCTTTGCCTTTTTGCGGAAATCCTATGAGTGCCGACACTCTTGACCTATATATATATATATATATATATATATATATATATATATATATATATATAACTCAACAGTAGAAAGCACTCACAGCTATAGCATCAATCAAGTCAGTGATTTATTTCAGCATACCATGGTATGCTGAAATAAATCACTGACTTGATTGATGCTATAGCTGTGAGTGCTTTCTACTGTTGAGTTTGATGCATTATTTTTGTCAGCACCCAGCCGTTGCCCCGATACTGGTGAGTGCCGATTCTTTACAAGACTATATATATATATTTAATTTTTTTTTTAATGGAAACACATTCTCAAACATCATCTATGGCTTCTAAAACAAATGTTAAAACATATGAAAAAGGATACACAAACCTCACAAACCCACTTCTCTTAAAACCCCTCTGACTGAGGACTATTCTCTCATTGCAGCGGAAGTTGCCAGGCTCATCAATCCTGTCATTGAGGTTACTATTGAAAAGGCTATTGATAAATTACAAATAAACATATCCAACATCTCTGAAAAACTCATCAACCACGAGAAACGTCTTGATGAATTTGATTTAACAGTTTCTCAAATTCAGAATGATACACTGAACTTGCAGTCTCGGTTGGATCGTTTGGAAAAACAGGCACAAGAATTAAAACTGAAACTAGACAATCTGGAAAACAGATCAAGAAAAAAACAATCTTAGATTTATTGGCATACCAGAGTCTTTCCAGAATGATTCTCTGTATAATCTTGTCTCCAAAACAATTCCTTATAAACTTGGACTTCCTCCAGAATGTGGCAATTTTAAGATTGAAAGATTACACAAGATTGATCCATTAAAAGACATTCAAAACCCAAGACCAAGAGTTGTAATTGTCAAATACTTAGACTATTCTGAGAAAAATTGATTGTTTCAAGCATACAAAAAAGAGAAAATGCTAGATTTAGAAGGAAAAAGAATCCTTATTTTTCAGGATTATTCACTTTTCCTTTCTCAAAAATGTAAAGAATTCTCAAAGGTCTGCCAAGCGCTGATAAACCACAACATCAACTTTTCTCTAATGTACCCTGCAAGACTCAAAATCTTCTTGCCTTCTGGTACAAGAAGGGAATGCTTTTCTCCCTGATAACTCTTCTCTTTGAGAGAGTATTCAGACCTTTATCCTTTAGGAAAAAAGTAAATTTCATATGATTAGATTGTATTGTTTAAAATTGGTATGCATTTGTAGCTTATTATTTTATCTACCTAATATTGTTATGCTATTAGCATTAATTGTTAATAGTGTTGAATATTTTTGCCCAGTGGATGTTATTACAATTATGTTAGACTATCAAATTCTGCTCTCGCTCATCTTTTCTGACATAATTCCAACATAAGTCTTTACCATTGAACATAGTTTCCTGAAATGTCAATGGATTAAATCATCATATAAAAAGGAAAAGTATTTCACAACAATTAAAAAGCTTTAAATGTGATGTAGCTTTTTTACTAGAGACCCACCTGAATGAATCCGATAACGAAAAGTTAAAAAAGGTTTGGGTAGGATAAGTTGTTTTTTCTCCAATGTAGCTATACTACAATCAGTCAAAGATGAGCAAGGCAGATATATTTACGTAGAGGTACTTATTAATGATACTCCATGGCACTTATGTTCTGCTTATGCTCCAAATAATGCCAAAAATGAATACTTCTCCTGGCTTAAACAACAAATGTCTTCCCTTCCCCATACTAATTTAATTTTAGCAGGTGATTTAAATGAATCTTATTTTTGGTCCCTTGACAGAACTGACTGGAAATTTAAAGATCATTTAAAAAAATCTAAACTTTTACATAAATTCTTTAAAGACACTGGCCTAAATGATACTTGGAGAATTTTCCATCCAACAGAGAGACTTTACCTTTTTCTCCTCTCCCCACAATATAGGAACTAGAATAGATTATATTTTGACGTCAAATAATTTACTAAGTAAAATTATAAGAGCTAATATAGGTAACATTGATATATCTGATCATGCGCCCGTTTTTATCCAGTTCTCCAAATCAACAACATCTAAAAGTTTTGTTTCTTGGTCCTTCCCTAGTCCTTTGAAAGATAACCCTGACTTCATCAAAATGCTTCAAGGTAGATGGGATATGTTCTTAATTGATAATAAAGACCATTTAGATAATCTCCCATTGTTTTGGGAAACTTTGAAAGCTCGGGAGAGATTTTATCTTTTAGGTCTCATTATTATCGAAAGGTACAAAAAAACTTTCTAAACTTAAGTAAAAGGCAAAAAGATTTATATCTTCACCTCTTTGGAGAATGCTTTAAAGGAACAGTAACACCAAAAAATTAAAGTGTATAAAAATAATTACGATATTATGTACTGTTGCCCTGTGCTGGTACAGCTGGCGTGTTTGCCTCAGAAAGACTACTATAGTTTATATAAACAAAGCTGCGGTGTAGCCATGGGGGCAGCCATTCAAAGGAGAAAAGGCACAGGCACATAGCAGATAACAGATAAAGCCCCATTATATTCTACAGAGCTTATCTGTTATGTGCTATGTAACCTGTGCCTTTTCTCCTTTTTTCCAGGTTGAATGGCTGCCCCCATGGCTACACAGCAGCTTATTTATATAAGCTATAGAACTGCTACTCTAGCAAATACACAACTTTACCTGTGCAGGGTAACAGTACATTATATTTTAAATACTTTAACACACTCTAATTTTTGGCGTTACTGTTCCTTTAAAATACAAAAAAGTTACTGAAGACCTCAAGGTCTGGATTGACTTTAGAAACACCTTTTTTGCTTCATATTTACATGCTAAATATAGTCATTTAAATAACAAAGCTAATTATATGCTTTTCAATCTAACAAAATTACATGATAAACATACTAAACTAATTAGAATTAAAGATAAAAACAATGTATTAACTAATGATCCCAATAAAATAGTTGATATTCAAAAATTACTATGAAAAGCTATACTCACATAACAACAAGAGACAAAGACATTGTTTCTTACTAACTGCAAGATCCCCCACATTTCTTTGGAACAATTAAAAGATCTTAATGGACCGATTTTAATTGAAGAAGTTACTTATGCCATTGATAATTTAAAATCTAGAAAAGTGTGGGGTCCTGATGGCCTCCCCCCTACTTTTTATAAACTTCTGAAGGACAAAATGTCTCCTTTCCTAACTAATCTTTTTAATGATATTCTACAATCCGGTAAAAAACTTTCTAGCACATCGGTGTGATATACACCACCGACAATAGAATAGATATATTTCCTAATGTATGTATATAAGTGTAATCATTGCTAGACCATACTAAGAAACAATAGCCCATAAGGCAAATAAACATAGCTAATTATAACTGTGTTTCGGGTCCCCCCCCCCCCCCCTTTTTTTTTTTTTTCTTCCCCTCTTTCCCTTACCCCCTCACACTATTAGCATTGCTATTAACTAGAAAAAGAGACTTAGCCAGTTTGTTCCATTATCCTATAAGGCAACATAACTATATGTTATATGTATAAACACAACTAATTATAACTGAGTCTCTGGTCCTTCCCCCCCTCTTTTTTTTTTTTCTTTCTCCCTCTCCCCCTTACCCCTTTACATTATTAGCATTGCTGTTAACTGGAAAAGATACTTAGCCAGTCTGTTCCATCACTCTATAAGGCAACATAATTATATGTAAATATGTTAACCTGTCTCTGATTGTATTATGTTCAGCCCTGGTATGCGGTACAAGGTTTCACCCCCCCCGAAACCATAATATAACTCTAACCCCAATAAATAGTTCCAACTTTTGGGCAGACATATATCACAACCCACTATCTACAGAATACCCTTGATCAAAACCCATCGCTCCCGGGAGCAGGAACCCCCCGGAGCACACGAAACCTTGGACCTAACACCAGACCCCCCCCATAAGAACGTCGGAGTAGTTCCTACTAGAGTAGTGCCAGCGGCCTACACTAAGTAGCGACGTAACTGAACCTTACACCCCTTCCCAAACCTACCTTCCCCTAACCACCCACTCCCACTCCATAACACCTACCTCCACCTAGTTCAGGCCCCCCCCCAGACGGACCACTCAAACCTACCCACCAGGGTAACTACAATGTGGCAACCAACAAAACCAAAGAATAAAGTGGACACGTTCAAAATTATCAGCATTAATGCAAATGGCCTAAACTCTCCACAAAAACGCATCCTTCTCTCATCAGACTTACAGAAACACAAAGCCAATGTGGCCTTTATCCAAGAAACACATTTCAAAGAGGGTTCAACCCCTAGATGGAATAATAGACACTTCCCAGAAATATACACCAGCAAACCACAACCCACCAAAGTACGGGGAGTAGCAATTGTTCTCTCCCAAAACTTTGGATTCACACTAGGAGACCAGGGGCGCTACATTTTTATAAAAGGTACCTATATGAGTCGCATGTACACCTTCGCAAACATATATCTACCTAACACTGAACAAGCAACAGAACTCACCAGCATAATTGACACTTTACAAACATTCGCAGAAGGCACACTAGTGGCAGGAGGGGACTTCAACATACCTCTAGACCCAAAACTAGATTGCTCTACTGGCCATTCTAGCATCCCACTCAAACAACTAGCTCGTTGTAAACAATTTCTCCACTCGATTCAACTAATAGACCCCTGGCGTATACTCTATCCCAGAGAGAGAGACTATTCATTCTACTCGCATAGATACAACCAATATTCTAGGATTGACTACATTTTTATATCCCACAACTTTCTACACGAGGTGATAAACAGCGAAATATTAACTAGAACTTGGTCGGACCACTCAATGATTGCCCTGATACTACAAACCCCACTTCCCAATACAAAGCATAACACATGGCGTCTTAATGAGGCCCTCCTAAGGGACGGAGATATCAGGGAAGATTTGGCAAATCAAATAACAAACTACTTTAAAGAAAACTCCAACCCCGACACAACCCCACTAACCTTATTACACATTTATGTGCCTCCCGAGGACACTTGATCAAACATGGAGCTAGACGCAAAAAAGAAAAAGAAAAAATGAGGTTAGACTTAATTAAACAGATCCAACAATTAGAACGCATGCATAAAGACACCCACTCAGACCAAATACTCCTTCAACTAACAGAAGCAAGGAAAAAATTAGCGAACAACCTCAACTATTTCACACAGAAAGCAATTACAGTTTTCCGACACAAACTATATGAGCATGGAGATAAATGTGGCCGCTTACTCGCCAGAGTATTAAAACAACAACAAAACCAAAACTACATACCTTCTATAAAACTAAAAAATGGGAACACAGCCCATATTACAGAACAAATAATCAATACTTGATTGAAACATTCTACAGCGACCTATATCAACTACCAGATGAATACACAAATATACAATCCGATTTCAAAAAACGCCTCTCGGAATTCCTTACATCGTCCCACATGAAACGCATACAAACAATAGACACAGACATACTAGACTCTAATATAACTATAGAAGAACTGGAAACGGCCCTGAAAACAACCCCCACAGGTAAAGCACCAGGACCACTCTCTACTATAAAACATTTAAAGATAAATTACTCCCCCACATGCTTAAGGCATTCCAAGATATACAAATGGGGTCCCGGATTAGCAAACAATCCCTAGAAGTCCATATCAGTTTAATACTTCGGAAAGGATTTTTTACAGTGAGAGCTGTGAAGTTGTGGAATTCCCTCCCCGAATCAGTCGTACTGGCTGATACATTATATAGCTTTAAGAAGGGGCTGGATGGATTCTTAGCAAGTGAGGGAATACACGGTTATGGTTATGGTACACGGTTACCAGTAATACTAACTGTAGATATTAGTATCACAATAGCCTTGGATATTCTGCTTGTTCAAAAACTCATCCAGGCCCCTCTTAAAGGCATTAACAGAGTCTGCCATTACCACATCACTAGGAAGGGCATTCCACAGCCTCACTGCCCTCACCGTGAAAAACCACCTACGCTGCTTCAAATGGAAGCTATCGCTCTTAGTACAAGTTGATACAGGGACTGGTCCGATTGCCATCTTGGAGTCAGGAAGGAATTTTTTCCCCTCTGAGGCAAATTAGAGAGGTTTCAGATGGGGTTTTTTGCCTTCCTCTGGATCAACTTGTAGTTAGGCAGGTTATATATAGGCATTATGGTTGAACTTGATGGACGTATGTCTTTTTTCAACCCAACTTACTATGTTACTATGTTACTATGTTACTATGTTACTTAAACCAGGAAAAAATCCTCAAGAACCTGGCAGCTATAGGCCCATCTCCCTAATAAATGGAGATGTTAAACTCCTTGCAAAAATTCTCTCCAACAGGATAAAAAATATACTACACAAAATAATAGACCCGGAACAAATTGGCTTCACACCAGGTAGAGAAGGAAGAGATAATACTAATAGATTAATAAATATCTTATACATGGCTAAAAAACAAAACTCTAAACTAATGCTACTGTCAACAGATGCAGAAAAGGCCTTTGATAGGGTGAACTGGACCTATATGTTTGCATGTCTCCAACATATCGGACTAGGCCCTAAAATAATAAAATGGATACAAGCCCTATATAACAACCCACATGCCCGCATACGAGTAAACGGCGCCCTATCTAACCACATAAATATTCAAAATGGTACACAACAAGGGTGCCCTCTATCACCTTCATTATTCATAATAGCACTTGAGCCATTCCTATGCCACGTCCGACTAAACCCTGATATAAGAGGCATAACCATTGCTAACCGCCACCATAAAATCGCAGCATATGCATACATAGTTACATAGTTACATAGGGTTGAAAAAAGACCATTGTCCATCAAGTTCAACCCATCCGAGTAAACCCAGCACACAACCTATACTAACCAATCTATACACTCACATACATAAACTATATATATACAACCAGTAATACTAACTGTAGATATTAGTATCACAATAGCCTTGGATATTCTGCTTGTTCAAAAACTCATCCAGGCCCCTCTTAAAGGCATTAACAGAGTCTGCCATTACCACATCACTAGGAAGGGCATTCCACAGCCTCACTGCCCTCACCGTGAAAAACCACCTACGCTGCTTCAAATGGAAGCTCTGTTCCTCTAATCTATAGGGGTGACCTCTGGTGTGCTGATTGTTTTTATGGGAAAAAAGAACATCCCCCAACTGCCTATAATCCCCTCTAATGTACTTGTACAGAGTAATCATGTCCCCTTGCAAGCGCCTCTTTTCCAGAGAAAACAACCCCAACCTCGACAGTCTAACCTCATAGCTTAAATCTTCCATCCCCTTTACCAGTTTAGTTGCACGTCTCTGCACTCTCTCCAGCTCATTAATATCCTTCTTAAGGACTGGAGCCCAAAACTGCACTGCATACTCAAGGTGAGGCCTTACCAGGGACCTATAAAGAGGCAAAAATATGTTCTCATCCCTTGAGTCAATGCCCTTTTTTATACAAGACAGCACTTTATTTGCTGTAGTAGCCACAGAATGACACTGCCTGGAATTGGACAACTTGTGATCTACAAAAACCCCTAGATCCATCTCCATTAAGGATGCCCCCAACACACTACCATTCAGTAGATAGTTTGCGTTTATATTATTTCTACCAAAGTGCATAACTTTGCACTTGTCAACATTGAACCTCATTTTCCAGTTTGCTGCCCAGTTTTCCAATTTTGTCAAATCGCTCTGCAAAGCGGCAGCATCCTGCATGGAACTTATAGTTTTGCACAATTTAGTGTCATCAGCAAAAATAGAAACAGTACTCTCTATGCCCACCTCCAGGTCATTAATAAACAAGTTAAAAAGCAAAGGACCAAGGACTGACCCCTGCGGTACTCCTCTAACCACACTGGCCCAATTAGAAAATGTTCCATGTACCACCACTCTTTGTACTCTATCCTTCAGCCAGTTCTCTATCCAATTACAAATATTATGTTCTAGGCCAATATTCCTCAATTTACATAGTAACATAGTAACATAGTAAGTTGGGTTGAAAAAAGACATACGTCCATCAAGTTCAACCATAATGCCTATATATAACCTGCCTAACTACTAGTTGATCCAGAGGAAGGCAAAAAAAACCCATCTGAAGCCTCTCTAATTTGCCGCAGAGGGGAAAAAATTCCTTCCTGACTCCAAGATGGCAATCGGACCAGTCCCTGGATCAACTAGTACTAAGCGCTATCTCCCATAACCCTGTCTTCCCTCACTTGCTAAGAATCCATCCAGCCCCTTCTTAAAGTTATATAATGTATCAGCCAGCACAACTGATTTGGGGAGGGAATTCCAGAACTTCACAGCTCTCACAGTAAAAAATCCTTTCCGAATATTTAAATGGAACCTCCCTTCTTCTAAACGAAGTGGGTGCCCTCGTGTCCGTTGGAAGGACCTACTGGTAAATAAAACATTAGAAAGGTTATTATATGATCCCTTTATATATTTATACATAGTTATCATGTCACCTCTTAAGCGCCTCTTCTCCAGTGTAAACAGACCCAACTTGGCCAGTCTTTCTTCATAACTGAGACTTTCCATACCCTTTACCAGCTTAGTTGCCCTTCTCTGGACCCTCTCTAACTCAATAATGTCCCGTTTGAGCACTGGAGACCAAAACTGAACAGCATATTCTAGATGGGGCCTTACCAGCGCTCTGTAAAGGGGAAGAATAACCCCCTCCTCCCGTGAATCTATACCCCTTTTAATACAGCTCAAAACCTTGTTTGCCCTTGCAGCTGCTGCCTGGCATTGCTTGCTACAGCCAAGTTTATTATCTACAAGGACTCCAAGGTCCTTCTCCATTAGGGATTTGCCTAGTGCAGTCCCATTAAGGGTATACGGGGCTTGCATATTTTTACATCCCAGGTGCATGACCTTACATTTATCCACATTAAATCTCATCTGCCACTTAGCTGCCCAGATTGCCAGTTGGTCAAGATCCTGCTGCAGGGATGTCACATCCTGGATAGAATTGACTGGTCTGCAGAGTTTTGTGTCATCTGCAAACACTGATACATTACTCATAATACCCTCCCCTAAGTCATTTATGAACAAATTAAACAAAAGTGGACCCAGTACAGAACCCTGAGGGACCCCACTGAGAACCTTACTCAATGTACCATTAACAACATTACCCTCTGTACCCGATCCTGTAGCCAGTTTTCTATCCATGTGCAAATGACTTCACTAAGACCAATAGACCTTAGCTTAGAAAGCAGTCGTTTGTGGGGAACGGTATCAAATGCTTTGGCAAAATCCAAATAGATTATATCTACTGCATCCCCACTGTCCAGCTTCTTACTTACCTCATCATAAAAAGCAATTAAATTGGTCTGACATGACCTGTCCTTCATAAAGCCATGCTGATTACTGCTCATAATGGCATTCTCCAGTACATAATTTTGTATGTGATCCCTTAACAAGCTTTCAAATAACTTGCCCACCACAGATGTCAAACTTACAGGCCTATAATTGCCAGGCTGAGATCTTACTCCCTTTTTAAATATAGGAATGACATTCGCCTTCTTCCAATCCCTAGGTACCATACCTGATGAAAGCGAGTCTGAGAATATCAGAAACAGAGGCCACTGTAATTCTGCCCCTAGCTCTCTCAGTACCTGAGGGTGTATTCCATCTGGCCCCGGTGCCTTGTTTACATTTATCATGTGTAACCCTTTAAGCACCAGTTGGAGCTGAGGCAACAGTGCAGCTATTGGGTGGGACTTGGCACTCTGGCTCCTCTACTGTATACACAGAAGAAAAGAACTGGTTAAGCACATCTGCCTTTTCTGTATCCGCTGTAACCATATTGTTACTATAACTCAATGGGGCCACACCCTCAATCTGCATCTTTTTACTATTAATATACTTAAAAAACTTTTTGGGATTAGTCTTGGCCTCGGCCGCAAAGCGCTCCTCATTTTCTATCTTTGCCTTCCGGATTGCTGCTTTACAACACTTGTTATAGTGTTTATTAAACGCAGCTACTGTCCCCTCTGACTTATATTTCTTAAAAGCTTTCCTTTTTTTCCCTATTAACTTCTTTACCTCAGAGTTAAGCCACTTAGGGTGATTCTTAACACTTCTACTTTTTCTTATTAATGGAATACATTCAGAACAGTAATAATGATTTAATATCATTTTAAATGACAACCATTTCTGCTCTGTGTTTTTATCAGAAAACATAATGCCCCAATCTATGCCCTGAAGCGCTGCCCTTAAGGAGCTAAAATTTGCCTTCCTAAAATTCAGTGTCTTTGTTGCCCCAGTGTAAATTTGTTTCCTGCACCAAACATCCAATGATATAACATTATGATCACTATTACCCAGGGGTTCAACCACTTGCACATTTGCTATACGTTCTGGGTCATTAGAGAACACTAGATCCAGTATAGCATGGTTCCTGGTTGGCTCCTCAACAACCTGTGACATAAAGTTGTCATGCAGCAAGTTTATAAACTTGTTCCCATTTACTGTCCTGGCAGTACTATGGGCTCCAGTCAATATCAGGGTAATTACAATCCCCCATTATTATCACCTGCCCCAAACTAGCAGCCTTTTCTATTTGCAACAGGAGCTGGGCCTCCTCCTCTTCGCTTACATTAGGGGGTCTATAGCATACCCCTACAATTAGTTTGGTAGATTCTTTACTATCTGTGAGAAGCTCAACCCATAAGGATTCAGCTCCCTCTGTTACCCCCATCACTTCCTCTTTCATATTTGCTTTTAATTCCTGCTTAATAAACAGACACACTCCTCCTCCTTTTCTATTGCCCCTGTCCCTCCGAAACAATGTATAACCCCCAATACTAACTGCCCAGTCATGCGACTCGTTCAACCAAGTTTCAGCAACACCAATCACGTCATATTTCCGCTCCAACGCCAGTACCTCCAGCTCTCCCATTTTACCAGTCAGACTCCTTGCATTGGTAAACATACATTTAATACTGGTACCAGCGTGAGAATGACGTGTAAACAACTTATGCCCCTCCCTGCCATTATCAGTATCCCGAAGCAAGTCTCCTCCCCCATTTTCCCTTACTATGCCCACTACCTCATCTATCCTGTCTACCACAGAATTTCCCACTGCACCCTCCCCCCCCACTCCTCCAACTCTCTAGCCATCTTTTCCCCCAAAGCAGCTGCCCCATCATCATTGAGGTGCAGCCCATCCCTGGCAAAGAGCCTGTAGTCGATTGAGAAATCAGCCCAGTTCTCGAGAAACCCAAAGCCCTCCTCCCTGCACCAATCTCTCAGCCATGCATTAATCTCCCCAAGCTCCTGCTGCCTTCTTAACGTTGCCCTCAACTTCTCGTCTAGCTTTTTAAAATCGTTCTTGAGGACTTCCCCCCCTCCTCTAACTTTGTCATTGGTACCTATGTGTACCAAGACCGCCGGGTCTTCCCCAGCCCCTCCCAACAACTTGTCCACTCGTTCCACCACATGCCGAACCCTAGCACCAGGCAAGCAACACAGAGTTCGGCATGTAGGGTCTTTGCAACAAATTACCCTATCCACCTTTCTACTAATTGAATCCCCTACAACTATAGCCTGCCTTCCCTTCCTAGCACTATTAGAGGTGTCGGCTCCCAGGGTGCTCTGAGAGTCAGCCTGCTCCATACATGCAGCATGTATGGAGCTCAGAGCTGTCTTCCCCAGCATCTTCACCTAAAGCGGCAAATCTGCTGGTTTGTACAAGCTGTGAACCAGCCCCCCTACCCCTGCGTCCCCTACTTCCCCTCTTAACTGTCACAAATTTATCTCCCTCATTAACCTCCACTGTCCCTTCTCCACCCCCCACTACACCGGCCCCTGCCAGTGGTTGCTCAGTGAGCCTCCTGTTCTCCCCCATGTTTGCAGCTGCCCTCAGTGCTGCCAGTTCCCCCCTTAGATTCTGCACCTCAGATTCCAAGAGGAAAACCCACCTGCATCTCTCACAAGTAAATGCTGCATGGAACTGCTGCTCCAGGACCACATACATGCGACAAGATGCACACTTTCCACTGCTGGTTTAATTTAAATGTATGTTTGCTGCCATATCTGTTTTCTCTGCTTGGCTTTAATCAGTGACTTCCATTATCATACCCCTAGGGGAACATTTACTATGGCTCAAATGGTCGGATTGCGTCCGAATCCGTTTTTTTCGTAATCATCGGTAATTTTGCGACTTTTTCGGTACTTTCGTATTGTTTTGCGGAGCCGTTACGACTTTATCGTATTTTGCGACTTTATCGTATTTTTTACTAATTTTTCGGGAAAAAATTCACGATAAATTCGCAAACATGCGAAAATACGGAATTCATAAACGCTTTTGGGTTACGATTTTTTCGGACTCCAGTCGGATTTGACATCCGACTGTATCGCAAAAAAAACTTAACCAAAGCCTTCAATAGCCGAAATTTTCGTGTTCAAGGCGAAAATAATCCAAAAAGTGAATAACTATTGTCAGCCTGTCCTTTTACTACTTTAAAGGGGAAATTAAACCAAATAGGGATTTTCAATCATACATGGCTTTCAAATGGAAGTTGAGTAGTTTGTGTGTGATTTGTGTTTAGAGAAAAATATAATCATTTACAAGCTGCCCTAACCTTTTCAGATAAACAAACAGGAAAGAGTTAAAGACTGCACAGCTTGCTCGTTAAAGGCTGCCAAAGGTATAAAACCCCTCTAACTCACTTCAGTTTGCCTAAACATGGAACATGATGTTATTGCGCCAGCACTGCTGGCAGCTTTAGAGGTTTTAGAGGGGGTTTTAGAGGTTCAGCAGGAGCCCCCAGTTCATTTGCCACTTGCTAGGATCAGACAGCCTCGTCGATTTTGGAGAGGTGTCCCTTCCCTTCAGGCGGATGTACCGGTCTCAGGCCCTGCCCGGGATAAGCAAACTGCTTGCAGTTTTGCATTTCCTGGGCAGTGGCAGTTTCTAGCAGGTCTCCGCACGCCTTGTCGGTATGAGCCAGCCCACCTTCAGCAGGATACTGAGGCAAGTGCTGAGGGCACTTCAACCGCACTCGCAAAGGCTCATTTCCTTTCCCTCAACTGAGGCAGAGTGGACAAGGGTAAAGCAAGACTTTTACCTCATTGGCCATTTTCCAAATTGCCTGGGAGCCATTGATTGCACAGCCGCAAGGCTGGCTGGTGGGTAAGTACTTTTTTACAATTTTTTTACCTCAACTTTCACAACTATTAATTAATTGGTCATGGCGACACACCCCCATTAGTCCTCTGTGCATACAATTGGCCTAATATAATGTGCAGTAGAATTTCACTATGTAATCATGTCAGTTCTTGATAGTACCAAAATGTATCTCCAAATTAACACCACTTTACTTGCCCTTGTTTTACTAAGCATCTTGGGAATGGTAGTTTTAGAAAGCATTTCTTTGAACTTGTGTGTTTCTGATGGACTAATTAACTCCTCACACCTGAGCATGTGTAATAGCTGGGATTTGCTAAATGGGAGGCAGCCTTGGAATCTGTCACATGCATGTGTATGTAACTTTTCAATCAAGGGGTGGATGTGCTTCCACTCATATTTTTTCCTTTGTTCTAGGAGACGCAGGATATGGGGTTCTGCCTTGGCTGATGACCCCTGTTCATTTTCCCCGCACACCTGCCCAACGTAGGTACAACTGTGCCCATCGGAAGACGCGCAATGTGATTGAGCGCCTGTTTGGGGTGCTCATGTCGCGCTTCCGATGCCTCTCAGTCACTGGTGGAGCTCTTCTTTATTCCCCCATTTCATGTTGCACAATGTTGCAATGGATCATGGCCTACGCGCACACATCAGTTATGCTCTGGAACCTGAGATTGAGGGGTATGTTGGCAGGCGCATGGATAACCAACCACAGGGGAGAAGAGTGCGTGATCAGCTGATTGCCTCACACTTTAGTTGTAAGCTGAGCATATCATTCACTTGATAATATACCTCATTAAATGTGTTTAACTTGCCCTTGCAACTGTGTTAACCAGAAGAAAATGAATGATGACAACAAAAATGTGTATGTTTAGTTACTGGTTTGTTTTTGTAGTAAATTCTGGCACTGTATGAACATAAGTGACTTTGGCCAGTGCAGAAACAACTGTGATTGATTGGTGTTAGGCCTTGATATAGAGCAGGGGGCCCCAACCTTTTATACCTGTGAGCCACATTCAAATGGAAAAAGTATTGGGGAGCAACACAAGCATGGAAAAAATTCCTTGGGGTGCAAATAAGAGCTATAATTGGCTATTTGGTAGCCTCTATGTGGACTGGCAGCCTACAGAAGGCTCTGTTTGGCTTTACACTGGGTTTTATTCAACCAAAACTTGCCTCCAAGCCAGAAATTCAAAAATGGGCACCTACTTTGAGGCCCCTGGGAGCAACATTCAAGGGGTTGGGGAGCAACATGTTGTTCACGAACCACTGGTTGGGGATCACTGATATAGAGGGATCTCATTACAGTGTTGAGGTAGAGCACACACAATGAATGGCCATTATCATGCTTATGATGAGTTTGTTCACATTTTCAGTGCAATGTCTCTTTAAATGTAATCAAATCTTTTCCTTTCTTAATTATAAAGAGCCCGCTGATTGTGATGTGCTGGTGTGCCCCTAGCAGTATAGGCCTTCCCGGGACACCTTCTGGTGTAAGTAAACACGCTTACAAACAAAAATCAGTCATGTTAAAATAGTCAACCATTTAAAGGACAAGTCAACCCCAGTCAATTTAAGTGTGTTTTCCATTAGGGCTAAATGAAGTTTGGGGTTCACTTGTCCTTAAATTATTAGCATTACTAAGTAATTCTACTTTCAGGTTTGTGGGATCTACTGTGTTGTGTGGCTACCCCCACTGGAATCCTTTGGTGCTTTTGAATGTTGCTGGTGAAATGCTAAAACCTCATTTCTGTTGCTTGGACCTGTCACTGCTGTTACCAACCATCTGGGAGACGGACCTGCTATGGAGAAGTGCCAGGCATTGTGCCCTTTGCTGCTAAGTGCCACTTTCAGGTGACTACCACTTACTCTGCTTTAAGAAACAATAATATTACTGAATAATATGTTCACTTTTAGGCAAAAAAAAAAAAAAAAAAACACAAAATGCATTCTGAATGATAAGACCAACTAGACATCCTGCCAGGATCCATGGGACTGCCCCAGATGCTGCCCTAATCCCTATCAAGTTGACCACCTCTTATGCTTGGATTAAGCGCTCTTGTAAAGGGACCACCAAATACTGAGTAAGGGACTGTTTAAACAGAAATTAAATGGTGTTCAAGGTTAAGAAAAGCAATTTTTTTTGGCTTAATTGAATCATTGTTATTTTAGGAAATTTCCCTCACTTGCTCACAGTGGGAGAAGACTGCACGCTGCTGAGACTGCTGTTTGCTGCTGAGACTCAGAAGGATGCGACTCTTGGCTAGCTGTGTGAAATCCCATTGCCTGTGTTCCCTCCAATCAATGGCCCCTTACTGACTGGAGCAATAACTTCACCTTTACACCTTCCTGCCTTTTACAACTAAATTGATCTAGAAAATGATGATGCAAAATAAAGTAAAGAAAAGCCATTTTGAATGTCTCTTTAATGACAGTCATAATAAATATGAAATCAATACTTTAAACATCCAACAAAGTGTATAGATGTTTTTTTGTTTTTTTTTTAAAAAAAAACAAAACATGTGAACATTTCCACAAGAAATATAAATAGTTACTGTAGGCCTAGGGGGCATTAGAAACCCAGCAATGCTTAACCTGTCGAGGACAAAGGCTAAGAAAAAGTGCAAAGCACTTATTGCATTACACTTGTTGCGCCCCTACAGCCAGGCAATAAGAAACTAACAAAAATACAAGACATGATAAACAATATTTAACATTTATCACTTGTAAACATATCTGTTTCTTTGGAAAAGCAGTCAGATACATGAGGTAAGTGCTGGCCTCTTGTCTTAGGCCCTTGCATAGTAGTACAACATTCAATTACCCTTGTAGGCATTAGTGACTTGCATTTTGGAAAGCAAAGGGAGAGGAGGACTTGTAAAGCTGCCCTCTATAAACAATATATTACAAAAGAGGAGGAGGAGGAGGAGAACATTTACCAGGCTGCTCTCTTGACTTTGGCTTTTGACAGCCACGCAGCATTAGTGCATAGTAGTACAACATTCAATTACCCTTGTAGGCATTAGTGACTTGCATTTTGGAAAGCAAAGGGAGAGGAGGACTTGTAAAGCTGCCCTCTATAAACAATATATTACAAAAGAGGAGGAGGAGGAGAACATTTACCAGGCTGCTCTCTTGACTTTGGCTTTTGACAGCCACGCAGCATTAGTGCATAGTAGTACAACATTCAATTACCCTTGTAGGCATTAGCGACTTGCATTTTGGAAAGCAAAGGGAGAGGAGGACTTGTAAAGCTGCCCTCTATAAACAATATATTACAAAAGAGGAGGAGGAGGAGGAGGAGAACATTTACCAGGCTGGTCTCTTGACTTTGGCTTTTGACAGCCACGCAGCATTAGTGCATAGTAGTACAACATTCAATTACCCTTGTAGGCATTAGTGACTTCCATTTTGGAAAGCAAAGGGAGAGGAGGACTTGTAAAGCTGCCCTCTATAAACAATATATTACAAAAAAGGAGGAGGAGGAGAACATTTACCAGGCTGGTCTCTTGACTTTGGCTTTTGACAGCCATGCAGCATTAGTGCATAGTAGTACAACATTCAATTACCCTTGTAGGCATTAGTGACTTGCATTTTGGAAAGCAAAGGGAGAGGAGGACTTGTAAAGCTGCCCTCTATAAACAATATATTACAAAAAAGGAGGAGGAGGAGAACATTTACCAGGCTGGTCTCTTGACTTTGGCTTTTGACAGCCACGCAACATTAGTGCATAGTAGTACAACATTCAATTACCCTTGTAGGCATTAGTGACTTGCATTTTGGAAAGCAAAGGGAAAGGAGGACTTGTAAAGCTGCCTTCCGTAAACAATATACCGGCAGGAGACCGCATATAAACCATACTTTGAATAAACTGCATAGTAACGACATACACAACCTGAAAAGCATATAGTTGTTTCTTTTGCACATTAGACTGCACAGCAGAGAATGAAGAGTTTAAAGAGATACCCCTTTTTAGTCAGTCATACAACATAGGAGAAGGAGGCACGTTTCTTTGGTATGTCGGTAGAGGTCTGGCTCAAAAAAGCTGCAAGGAGGGACTTCCGGGGGGGCGGACCCAAGAGACGGCCGCATTTTACAGAGGCTCCCGCCGACATACCCAAAACACCCGCTATCAAAGATAGAAAAACGAACAAAACTTGACAAAAACTTGGGTAAAAGGATAAGGGATAAGACTGAGGGCAAAGGAAATACAATCCACCAGCCCCCCTCACCTTGCGACCCCGGAAGCTAGAGCACAGAAACTGCGGGCCCACGCCATACCGAGCAACCGACAGGTACAACAGAGAGACAGCGACACACTCTCAAAGGGAGAGCAGGGCGAAACTGCTAACGAAATTACGGCAACAATTTCACCGTTGACACTCAGATAGGCAGCGCGGAGACGGCAGGCTAACAAACCCCAAAGCCAAGGCCCAGACGAGACACTACCGCGCCATCTTGTAAGTGCGCAACAGCAAACTCTGAGACACTGCGGACCCGAACGGCACAGGTACCTTCACTAAAAGAATTATACATAAAAGAAAGTGGGAAGGAAAATACATAAAGCCACGGGAGGGCAGAAACAAACTTAAAACTGGACTATAAACCGAAAAATCTTATAAATCCTATAACGCGCTGAAACAGAACATAATACTAAGGCCCTGAAATCCTACAACCAAACCATAGATATGTGCTAACTGTGGACCCGGACTAATTCGAAACGCTGTTGGAAAACAACTATCCATACAATAACCGAATCGAGTCACGGGAGGGCAGACTGCTAAACAGAACAAAACTATATAAATCGGCCTAAATCAACATAGGATCTAAACACAACGGTCTTAAACTAAGGCCCAGAAAACAAACAACTTTATACACAAACTGTGGACCCGGACAGATTTGGAACTTTACTGGGAAAACAACTACCCACATAACAACCAAATCAAGTCACGGGAGGGCAGACTACCAAATGAAACACAACAACACAAACTTACCAAATCAAAACAGCGCTAAACACAACGAACTGAAGAAAACACCACAAATGTAACACTCCTTGAAAACCTTGCCTTACAACAAAGAAAACTGCAAAAGGGGACTAACCAAATAAAACAAAAACAAAAGAAAAAAGAGAAAACAACAAATGAAAATGAGGATAACCAAATAACAGGAGATAAATCCTACAAACATGGACAAATATCTGGAACAACCTAACACAATGCCACAAAGAATCCCTAAAACAAAGCAAAAAGACAAAAAAGGAACAACAGAACAAAACTCACCACAAAAATCTCAACCTGCAGCAATGGCAGAAACAACACCAACGCAAGAACTAATACAAATTCTAGGTCCATTATTGGACCAAAAACTTGCTACCATAAAAGACTCTATCGGGGAAGTACTCCAACAGCTTACGGAACAAACACAAAAAATCACAGAAGCAGAAAACCGGATATCCACCTTGGAAGACGAATTGGAAAAAGCACAACAAACAATAGACATGCAACAAAAAGAAATCACAATACTAGCGGAAAAAATGGACGATCTAGAAAATCGTAGCAGACGTAACAACCTGAGACTGGTTGGAATCCCAGAAACAATCAAAGGAAAAGACCTGGAATTACTGCTGACAGATTGGCTCCCACAAGAGCTCCAAATAGACACAACTAAAACACCATTTCAAATAGAACGATTCCACAGAATTGGACCTCCACCATCCACGGACAAAGCAAGACCAAGACAAGTCATTTTCAGAATTTTAAACTACGCAGACAGAGCACGAATCTTGGCAGCCTACCGGAAAATCAAGACTCTGACCTACGAAAATCACCAACTACTTATGTTCCAAGACTATTCAGCCTCAGTATCAGAAAAACGCAGAGAATTCTCACCTATCTACAAACTTCTTTACACGACAGGATACAAATTTGCTTTGATGTTTCCAGCGAAACTAAAGATATGGGACAAAACAAACGGCAGACAACTCCTATTTGAGACGCCTAAACAAGCATCAGAATACCTCCAACAACAAAACTCAACGGATCAACCGTGAAGTCAAAACAGAACAGAAAAGAATCAAAACAATATGACTTCACTTACTGGTTAACTGAACAACTTAAGCTATTTGCTACCTAACCCAACCTACCAACCTTTTCCCCCCTCCCCTCCCTCCACCATCCCCCCCCCACCCTTCCCTCCACTCCTCAAACCCTCCATCCCAATACCCCCCCCCTCCCCACCAACTCTAGAAAGTAAAGGGCAAGGTTCGAAATGTAAAATATGTCACTAACTGTTATGACAAAATGTTTAAGTTTTACTGTTATAATAATAATTTTAGAATTAGTTAAAACGACCCAAAGACCAAGAGCTCAGTCTGATTCATTACATTACATTACGGATAAACAACATTGCAGGAGATCACAAATAAAGATATGGTCCGCTCGCTGGGACGGACCATATCTTCAAACTTACCTTCAAAAACACCTTGAAATCCCTAAAAAGGGAATAGGATAAATTACAACATCTAATACCCAAAAATGATAACTAACTCAGAAAATCTTACCAATAATCTTGAACAAATTAAGGTGATCTCCTGGAATGTTGGGGGTCTAAATACCCCGATTAAAAGAAGAAAAGTACTAGATAGACTCAAGCGCGAAAACGCGCATATAATATTTATCCAAGAAACACATTGGCGACGGAAAGATAATAGTACGTTACATGACAAATGGCTACAGCATACAATAGTAAAAAATACAAAAATAAAAAATAAAACAAGAGGAGTAGCCATACTCATAAATAAAAATCTATGCTGTACAGTTCAAAAAACATACAAAGACAAAGCAGGGAGATACTTGATAATTGACCTAGATATACAAGGAGTTAAATATACAATGGTTAACATCTATGCACCTACTAATGAAAACAAATACTTTTTTACAGAACTATTACAGAGACTTGACTCCGGGGAGGCATGCAACCTGATTTTAGGCGGAGACGCCAACATGATCTGGGACACAACCATGGATAAAACAGGTACACACACCTCACAAACGAAAACAAGAGCAAAACCCCTACAAACACTTAGCAACTTCTTTCAACTACAAGATACGTATAGATATATACATCCACTCACTAGAGATTTCACCTACTACTCGGGAGCCCACAACACTCACTCTAGAATAGACTATATACTAATCTCCCAAACACAATTAATCAACCTAATTACAGCAACTATAGGAACAATAGACATTTCAGATCACGCTCAAATATCTATAACACTACAATTAGCCAAACCACAACCAACTTCAAAAATCTGGCGCTTCCCAACATACCTCACGAAAAATGAAGACTTTAAATCATACATTAAAACATGCTGGGCCAACTACATAGATGACAACCTAGAACACTGGGATAACCCTCAATTATTCTGGGCAGCGGCAAAACCTGTTCTGAGAGGACACATAATCTCATACCAGATTAAACAAAAAAAATTCTACAATGAAAAATATAGACACCTTCAAAAAGAACTGACACAAAACTACAAATTATTTAAAACCAAGAACACTGCAGAAACAAAACAAAAATACGTGGAAACTAAAGCTTTATTTGATACCCTAATGACAGATAAAGCCCACAAAACATTAGGACATACAACAAACACATACTATAGATGGGGAAACAAACCAGGACGTCTATTAGCCAACATAGTATAATCACAAAAATCAAATACCTACATACAACGTCTAAAACTCACAAACGGATGGGCCACCGACACCAACAACATAAACAAAACGATGACAGAATATTTTAAAACCTTTTACAAGAAGGAACCAGATGACCCAATAGACGGTTTGAAATTCCTACAGGAAGCACAACTACAAAAACTGACAGTACAGGACAGGGACATCCTAGACTACCCCATAACAGAGACAGAAATAAGAGAAACAATCAAAAATCTAAAATCAGGGAAAACACCAGGACCAGACGGCTTTAGCGCAGAATTTTTCAAACTACTATCGATAGATATATCACCTATCCTAACAACATTATATAATCAAACACTACAAGGCCACCCTCTATGGCACACAGCAAATGACGCAAGAATAATTGTCTTACTAAAACCAGGAAAAAACCCAACAGAACCATCCTCATATAGACCAATATCCCTGTTAAACCAAGATTTAAAAATTCTAACAAAAACAATAGCTGACAGACTCCAAAAAATCCTCCCAAGAATACTCACAGACAATCAGGTAGGATTCCTTAAAACAAGACACCCCGTCAAAGCCCTTCGAAAAATCATAGCAGTATTATATCAATGTAACCTAGAAAAAAGAAAACATGGCATGCTTTTAAGCTTAGACGCCGACAAAGCATTTGATAGGATCTCCCACACACATCTCCGCAGACTCCTAAAATTCCAACACTTCGGAATCCATATGCTCAATCTCTTTAAAGCATTATATACATCACCCATGGCACAACTCACGGTAAACGGCTTAAACTCAGACTACTTCCAAATCCAAAGAGGGACGAGACAGGGATGCCCCCTCTCCCCCCTCCTTTTTAATGTAGCTATAGACCCTCTTATCACACACATCTTACTTCACCCACAGTACAAAGGAATCAAAACAGGACAAACATCCCAAAAACTTGTAGCATTTGCTGATGACATTATGTTATTTGTCAATAATCCCACACAGGACATCCCCATATTATTACAAATAATAGACAGATTTGGGACTATAGCAGGCTTCCGAATCAACCTAGAAAAATCGGAAGCAATGCTTTTGAAACACACGCTCAAAACGGACTGGTCAAAAGACTTCCCTTTCCAAAAAGCAAAACAACATATAAAATTTCTAGGGATCAACATCCCAAAACATCATACAGAGATATATAAATTAAACCTACGACAGAAAATAGACTCACTACAACAAGAACTGTCAATCTGGAAAAACATAAACCTCACCTTCTTCGGACGAATACACCTATTAAAAATGGTATTCTTTCCCAAACTATTATATGTTATACAGATGCTACCATATCTTATAAGACCCAAAGACCTTAAACGAATAAACCAAACATTCAGATCTTTTATTTGGGACAAAAAACACTCCAGAATAAGCTTTACAAAACTACAACAGTCTAAGCAGGAAGGCGGACTTAATCTCCCTAACATAAAAGAATATAATGAAGCAGCCCTTACTCTAGTAAGGGCTGCTTCATTATATTCTTTTATGTTAGGGAGATTAAGTAGTTTAGGTAGTTTAAGGATTGTTCAGCTGCTGGGAGGTGGTCTAAGTTGTTTGTTGTGTATATGTCTCTATGCCATAGCCAATCTCCTATGTATCTAATAGGAGATTGGCTATGGCATAGAGACATATACACAACAAACAACTTAGACCACCTCCCAGCAGCTGAACAATCCTTAAACTACCTATTACATACACCATTTACCAACATCCCACACACAATGCGAGAAAATCCATTATTTATTCACTCATATAAAACATGGCAGATACTCCAAAAAAAATGTAAACTACCTTTTACCCAATCCATATATCAAACGTGGAACGGAAACACATCCTTCCCAGCAGGCAGAAACAATTCCACTCTATACCAATGGGAACAACAAGGCCTATACAATATCAAAAACCTATTAGGACCAAACCACGCAATTCTCACGCAAGAAACGATACAATCAAAATACCCACTTACCTCACAAAACTACTTCCTCCTTTTACAAATCATACATTTCACGTCAACGAAATTAAAACATCTCTCCGAAACAGACAAGACTAACCCTCTCAACCTCATATGGAAAGACAAAACATCAATAAAATCCACATCCCAATTATATTATACATTAAAAATCTCGATATATAAGGGAAATGAAGATAAAACGCTAGCAAAATGGACAAACATGCCCCCACAGACAACAACACAAGAAATATTAAAACTTCATAACCATTCAATGAAACTTCTCACATCAAGCAAATATCAAGAAATGGCACTCCAAATTTTACATAAATCATACCTGACCCCGCTTAAACGACACAAAATGGGCAACCTACCTACATCAAACTGCCTACGCTGCAACACTCCAGAAGCAGACCTAGAACACTGCCTCTGGACATGCCCAACAATACAAAATTTCTGGACAGAAATCAGCAATTATTGGTCTAGCCTAACAAACAAAACCTTACACCCCTCCCTGGAATGGGCACTCTTTAGCAAATTAAAACAACCGACCCCACTCACAAAATCAGAGAGAGTCCTCGCAGAATACCTCGCCGCTGCCGCACGCAAAACAATTTTACATCTTTGGCTAACTTCAGAACAACCAACAATAGAATTGACCAAACAAAAACTGCATCACATCTTCTACATGGACTGGCTGGAAACAATGATACATAGAGAACAAAATACAACCAAATTTTTTACACATTGGGAAAACTACATAAGATCTCTTCCAGAACAGGCAAAATACTTAACAATATACTCCCAACAGAACACGACATGGTACGAAACAGAACTCATAAGAAACAACCAACTATTAGCAGAAACTCAGAAATATATACAAACAATAACAAAAGATGAAAGATCACAACGATCAGAGCCTCCCAGGAGTCACAGAACTGCTAAGATACTATCAAGGAGAACAAATACCTCCTAAGAAAAGAATAAACAGACTGAGCTCAAAGGTGGGTCAACAGGTTTATATTTTATTAGTTGAATAAAAAATAAAGTTACAATAACAATACAGAAACTGTGAAATGCCATGAATAAAGCATGCTGTAAAATAAACAAATGACTTTATTAAAGGAAAGGGAAAAAAAAAAAAAAAAATGGCATAAAACAAACAGAATGTATGTACAATGTATATGTAAAAAATCTCAATAAAAACATTAAAAAAAAAAAAAAAAAAGCTGCAAGGCGAAAGTAGGGACTCAGATAGGAGACCTACTTGCGCCTTTTGCTAGGCCCACAGTCAGGGTCAGACCCTCTTCTGCGGCCTCTCCCACGCCCCCTTGCCCTAGGCTGAGGACTTGGAGGCGGTGGTTGAGGTGCAAAAGAGGGCCCAGGCAGTGACCCTTCAGCAGACCCGGCAGAGGCAGAGGCAGGAGCATGCAGTACCTGCCCCAGAACTGCCAGCAGAGCATTCCGGAACCGTTCTTCACTGGATAGCCCCTCCCGGTGCTGAGCTGCCTGCTCTTGGCGGAGGGCCTGTAGCTCGGCCCTCACCCCAGCCACTTCTACCCTCAAGGCGGCCTGCTCGCCAATCATACGAGCCAACAGCCGCCTTTGAGAGAGAAAGTGGCTGCGTTGGTTGCCAAGAGCAGGCCTGAGAGCGGCTACCACGACCTGGGACGCCCGTGGATTCCTCACTGAACCTTCCGCAGATGGATGTTCCAGTCCTTGTCCTCGGTCCTGGCCACTCCCCCTGGCAGCAGCAACATTCGCAGCAGCATCTAGGATAAGAGTATAAACAAATAAGTAAATCATGTATTTGAATTTAAAAAACCGTTTATTCAGAGAAGAGCATTTTCAATAACATGGTGCAGATTGATAAAAATTTGACTTTTTTTTTTACAGAAAAAAACATCCACATTCTGTTCATCCTAAACAGATTGAAAAAAAAAAAAAAAAGTTTAGTTAGCAATAACTCACCCTTATGCTTACAAAATGACCATAGGAATGAATAGAACATCACTGAGTTTTTATGTATGAAGTTGTAGCCTCACATTTTTAAACATCTGCCCCTTAAAGGGGTCCAATTGTCAATTCATGATTAAAAAGTCACCTATATTGTTGAAATATATGTGAATCCAAACCAACGGCTACTGCAATAGCCGCAATAATTAGAAAGCATTATCCTACATGTACTCCAAAAAAGCATGGTTATCAAATATTCTTTTCAAACTGCATTCAGGATTGAGAAGAGTGGGCGTGCCTTACTATCTACTATGTCATGTGAATACCCACAGCTGCCCCCCCCCCCCATGCTGAGTTAGAGAAGTCAGACTGGCATGTCTGTAAAAGGGGCGACTCACCTTTAACATACTTTTGCAGTTTTTAAATGGGGGTCACTGACCCCACCAGTAAAAATTACCTTTTATTAATAATGAAATTATTACCTTTTATTAATAATTACATTTAAAAGGGAATCATTTAAACAGTGCCGATTTTCTAGACATACTATTAACAGAAACATAAGAAGTTATTTCTCCAGCTGCAAGGCCACCCGCACCAGGAGGGTAGGCCAGTGTTGGCGGGGGGATTTTTGGGTTTAAATTTTTTTTGGGACACAACCACAGTGTGGGCTCTATTAGCTCTATTGACCCACACCTTCAGTGGGGGAAACAATATAGGGGTTATAGACGCCTTTAAGAATCACAAACTGGGGGCAACACAAGCCAAGGCCCTGGCCTTGTCAGAACCATAACACCCCATTACCACCTCTGCTAATGCAACTCTTCACTTAATCAGCTATGTCTATGAAGCCCTCAAAGCTGCCACTGCTACCCCTGGCACTAAGCACTCAGCTTTTTGTAATATTTTGCCAACACCAGAGGATGCAAGTGCAAGAGAGGTTACTTACGCCTGGGGGGTGACACAGGTGGCGGGGACAAGGACTGGCGGGAAGGTCCAGCTTGGTGTTCTGAAAAATATAAATAGTGTATAGACATAAGAATACATTGCAGAAAATGCTAAATTGCCAGTTTGGTGAAACAACTAGCCAAATAATATTTACCTGGCGTCCCAGGGTCCCGTTCATCTGCTCCACTGACATCCTGGGGCTGGTCCTCTGCCTCTGGCGGCGTCTGCTGCCGGGTCTGTTGCCTCTCCTGGACTGTGGGCCTTTGGCGCTGCGCTTGAGCTACAAGTTCACAGAAAGCAAAAAAAAAAAATGCTGAACAAGTTTTGACCCCAAACTACAAAGCCACACAAACATTCTGGATTTAGCAGAGATTCAAAAACAAGACAAAAACCATTCAGAAACTACAGATAAATCACTTGTCATCATTAAAATGAGGCCTAACAGCTGCAGTTCATGGAATGTATTTGAGGGGCATGTGGGGGAACTGGGGTACTATTAAGACTTTCATGTGGAACCCAAGCTGCAAATGAACAAATATTTGGTAAACATGAAATAAAGGGTTTCTTGAAAAAAAGCCTCACTCAGGTTATACTGGGGTCCGGTTTGGCAGTTTTTTTTGTTGGCAAAACCAGTCAGTTCTAAAACCAGCCAAAGACTAGGCTAAAGCCACTTTGAAAGTAGCACAAATATAGGCCAATATAAACAATGAAAAAACAACACACATATATCTATCTATCTATAGATCTATAGATATATCTGTCGATATACGGGAAACATGTCTTTTTAAAGCGTACAATCACTAGCAATGTCCTGCGCCCCCACCCCTACCCCCTTTTCCAGTTACTGGGATGACTGATAATTCCCTGCCCTCTGTGCCCAGTCCAGCTGGGAACTCACTACAGAAATAGATTCACAATGTTGCATTAACCCCAGACATGATATACATATGGGTGTGTTGAACTACAACTCTCAGCAGCCCCAATATATCCAGAGTTATAGCCTAAGGATCAACTGCAGAACTGCCCCCACATCCCAGTAGAAAGTAACAGTACAATCACATACCCTATAGAGCAGGTAGCAGGGGGTAGAACTGCCCCACATCCCAGTAGAAAGTAACAGTACAATTACATACCCTATGGAGCAGGGTGTAGAACTGCCCCACATCCCAGTAGAAAGTAACAGTACAATCATGTGATTGTACTGTTACTTTCTACTGGGATGTGGGGCAGTTCTACACCCTGCTCCATAGGGTATGTGATTGTACTGTTACTTTCTACTGGGATGTGTACCCTATAGAGCAGGGAGCAGGGGGTAGAACTGCCCCACATCCCAGTAGAAAGTAACAGTACAATCACATACCCTATAGAGCAGGGAGCAGGGGGTAGAACTGCCCCACATCCCAGTAGAAAGTAACAGTACAATCACATACCCTATAGAGCAGGGGGTAGAACTGCCCCACATCCCAGTAGAAAGTAACAGTACAATCACATACCCTATAGAGCAGGGGGTAGAACAGACAGGTTCAGGCTGAACGCTACAAACTACATTACCCAGCATGCAGCGTGCCAGGCACACTAGGGGAAAAAAATGTGACTATTTTCCAAACTACAAACCCGGCAAAGCTCCAAAAAATACACCAAAACAGTACCTTAGCGTCTTTGTACTTTGGAAAACCCCAAGGGCTTTAAATTAGTAGGCCAGTTTGGAGGACAAACTGCCAACCCTGAACATAATTATATTACAGCTCTGTATTACTGTTGCGCTCAGACTCTAGCAATGTTAAAGGGTCAGTGACCCCCATTTAAAAGCTGCATAGTTAGAGGGCAGCAAATTATATTTTGTAGTTTGTGAATTATTTTGTTTCTTCTAACTGTGCAGCTGTGGTTTACCTTGAAGTTAATTTTTATTATGTTATACAATGGCTAATTCTAAGCAACTTTTCAATTGGTCTTCATTATTTATTTAATGTAGTTTTTGAATAATGACAACCAATTGCAAAGTTGCTTAGAATTAGCCATTGTATAACAATGTCAGTTTTTGCTCTACAGCTCTCCAGTTTGGAGTTTCAGCAGCCAACTGGTTGCTAGGGTTCAAATTACCTTAGCAACCAGGGAGTGGTTTGAATGAGAGACAGCAATATGAACAGGAGAGGACTTGTAGCTTCACAAAGCAATAGTTTTCTGCTTGCTGGGTTCAGTGACCCCCCTGAAAGCTACAAGGAGTTAGAAGAATAGTGCAAATCATTTAAAAAAAATAAATAAATAATGACGACCAATTGAAAAGTTGCTTAGAATTAGCCATTCTATAACATAATCAAAGTTAGCTTCAAGGTGAACCACCCCTTTAAATAGGTGCCTTCAGCGTGAACTAAGTGCTTTAAAATAAAAAAAAAAACACTTACGTCTCCTATCTGTGTCCACGTATTCGCCAAGCAGCCCTCCGAATACCTCTACACCAGCTCGATCCAGAAGGCGGCGTTCGTAGGGCTTGAATTGGCTGGAAAGAACAGGCCCTACACCCGCCTTCTGGGCCCGTGCTCTCTGGGCCATGAACCTCTTTTTTATGCATCTCTTCAGGTCGCTGAAGCGTTTGTACACCGTGTTGTGGTCACGGTGCACTCCGCTTACAGCGCTCACGCGATCCGTTACCTGCTGCCACAGGTCCCTTCTTCTGGCAGCAGTGAGCAGTGGACTGTGCACCAAAAATATAGTCCCATTGTCTCACAACTTCCTCCACCATCGCCTAATTTTCCTCACTGGAAAAACGGGGGCCTTTGGAGCTGGGCCCTGCCTCCTCCTCTTCTTCCTCCTCCTCCTCCTCCTCCTCCTCCTCCACCACCACCACCGGCTGGCAGCTCCTCCTTCCCACAGAGGGTTGCTGGCTCTCCTCCATACCCACCCCCCTGCCCTGGCCAGCCCTAACTAAACTCCCCCCCCTGCCCTCTAGCTGCCCCCCCCTCCCTACCTACCTCCCCCCTCCCTCTACCTGCCCCCACCACACTAACTGCCCCCCCTCTCCCTCTACCTGCCCCCCCCACACTAACTGCCACCCTCTACCTGCCCCCCCCCTCCCTACCTGCCTCCCCCCTCCCTCTACCTGCCCCCCCCACACTACCTGCCCCCCCTCTACCTGCCCCCCCCACACTACCTGCCCCCCCTCTCCCTGCCCCCCCCACACTAACTGCCCCCCTCTCCCTCTACCTGCCCCCCTCTCCCTCTACCTGCCCCCCCCTCCCTCTACCTGTCCCCCCCTGCACCCCCACTTCCTCTGCCTGCCCCCCCCTCCTCTCCCTCCCCCACCCAAGGGTCTTGTGCCCTTACCCTTACCCCCCATCTACTTCCCTCCCCATGGGGCTCAGGACTTGCCTGAGTTTCAGCCACCTCCTCTTGGCCTAACTCAGGCAAGTCCTGGGCCCCCCCACCCAAACCCTCCTCCTCCTCCCACCTTTCCCCCTCACCTACCTCCCCAACTATCTCCTCACTCAGCCCAAGCACTTCCTCCCACTCCTCCTCCTCCCTACCCCTGCTGTGGGCCATGGCAGCAAAAAAAAATTTTTTTTTTTAAATCTGGAGCAGCTCTGCAGTATGCCTCCTCTCCCTTTGCTTGCCAATAACGCAGTGAAGAAAGAAAATGGCCACTGGAGCACTTCCTGTTAACCCACAAGAGAAATTGGCGCCAAATGCTTGTAAAATGGTCGCTGGAGAACTTCCTGTTTAATTTTAAACAACATACGATACGAATTTAGCGTGACTTTCGGAAGGCTGTTTCCGCCGTGTACGATCGTCCGATACGAATATTTCGTGACTTTCGTAACGTCAATACGTAATTATCGTGACTTTCGGAAGGCTGTTTCCGCCGTGTACGATCGTCCGATACGAATATTTCGTGACTTTCGGAACGTCAATACGAAATTATCATGACTTTCGGAAGACTGTTTCCGCCGTGTACGATCGTCCGATACGAATATTTCGTGACTTTCGGAACATCAATACGAAATTATCGTGACTTTCGGAAGGCTGTTTCCGCCGGTACGATCGTCCGAATATTTCGTGACTTTCGGAACGTCTATACGATAATTACGCAAAATTACCGATCATTACGAAAAAGTCGTAAAACGTTTGTGTCCAATCCGAATTTTTTCCATTCGGACTCGGATTCAACCCATAGTAAATGTGCCCCCTAGTGTAATCACATTTCCTGCTCTGTGTAAGGATAACTCGTTATCTGATAACAGGCAATAGGTGTGAATTTGGATGTATTTGATGTCTAGCCAATTGGGCCCTCCCCTTAGAACCATGTGACTCTCTTGAACTATTTCATTGGGATCACTCTGGGAGCAGCTTGGCTGGGGGTAGCAGCTTTGCTGTATAGCAACTTAAATTATAGCAAATTTAAGTATACTTTAATGAGTTAGACAGAGTTGGACAGCAGTTGGAACAGCAGTGACATACTCCATCTGGGACTTCACCTGAAAATGACTAAACTCACTTCATTCCTGTTGATTGTATGCATTGTGCTCCCTAAGGTAGTCTCTTCCTTTAACCCTCCTGTGGCCTGTCCATACTCCATCCACATATCCTCCTCCCTGCTCCCATCTACATACTCCAGCTCCGTTACCCTCTATAACTACTTACGTCACCTCTGTCCCCCGGTTACTGTCCGTATGCGGAGGCGCAATCATTTCAAATCCTCTGCTCACGTCTTCTCACTACTCTTCCTACTATTGCTGGCTGCAGGGGATGTCTCTCCAAATCCCGGGCCCTGCTCCATACCTACTTATATCCGTCCTCGGCCTTTTGTCCCCATGCCTAAAACCTGTCGCTCTGCTGTTTCTAACCTTATTCAGGTTCCCACCCTTCCCTCCTCCTGCCTTCCGTTTTCCTGTGCCCTTCTTAATGTCCGTTCCTTGACTAACAAAGCTACACTAATCCACGATCTGTTCTGTTCTAAATCATTTCATCTCCTCGCACTAACAGAAACCTGGCTCTTACAGGATGACAACGCCACTGAAGCTGCGCTCTCTCATGGCGGTCTGTCTTTCTCACACCCCCCCCGGACCACTGGACGCGGTGGGGGAGTTGGAATTCTCCTCTCCTCCCGTTGTCGGTTTGCACCTATTCCTATTCCCCCAGCTTTTTCTTTTAACTCATTTGAGGTGCATGCACTTCAAATCTTCCATCCTCTCTCTGTACGGGTGGCTGTCATTTACAGGCCCCCGTCAGCCTCCTCCCCAACTACCTTCCTCTCTCTGATTTTGAAACCTGGCTCTCCTTTTTCCTCTCTACTGATGGCCCTGCAATCATCCTTGGGGATTTCAACTCCCACATTGATGATCCCTCGCAACCCTGGCCCTCACGTTTTCTCCGCCTAACCTCCTCCTTTGAACTCCAGCAGTGGACAAATGCTCCGACTCATAAGGATGGCCACTTTCTGGATTTAGTCTTTACTAAAAATCTGTCCCTAGATCTCCCGGCCTTAGCTTCCTCTTTCAGGTCCAGTCTTTCCTCCTTTGATGAGATGTCGGACCCTGATACCCTGGTTAGCAAGTACAACAGTATACTTGCCTCCACCATTGACCTATTTGCACCCCATCAGCCTAAGCGTACTCGGGTTCAAAACCCACACCCGTGGCTGAATGTGCACACCAAATTCTTACGCTCCTGTGCGAGGTCTGCGGAATGTATGTGGAGGAAATCCCCTACGCAAGCAGACTTCATCCATTATAAATTCCTATTGGCCTGCCTCAATTCTGCCCTGTTGAAGGCTAAACAGGAATACTATAACACCCTCATAAACCACAATAAATCCAACCAGCGACGCCTGTTTTCTATTTTCAATACCCTTCTGCGTCCCTCACAGACTCCATTACCTCACCTGCACTCTCCCCAGTACTTTGCTGAGTTCTTCATGAACAAAGTGGAGTCCATCCGCAATCAGATTCCTCCCTCTACTAATACAAACCTGCTCCTCCTTCCTCAGCCCCCTGCTGTATGTCTTAACTCTTTTGGTCCCGTAACTGTCTCCGAGGTCTCCCACCTTCTTTTGTCTGTTCCCCTCACCACTTGCTCTCTTGACCCTATGCCTTCCTCAATGCTCAAACACTGCATTCCTGAACTTACTCCGGCTCTTACTCACATCTTTAACTCTTCTCTGACCTCTGGAAGCTTCCCCTCTTCCTTCAAACAGGCCTGTGTCAAGCCCATCCTAAAAAAAAAGCCACACTGGACCAGTCCTGTCTCTCTAACTACCGTCCTGTCTCACTTCTACCGCTTGCCTCCAAAATCTTAGAGCGTATTGTCTTCTCCCGTATTACTAACTTTCTCAATTACCATAATTTATTAGACCCTCTGCAATCTGGTTTTCGGCCTGCTGAGACAGCGTTGTGCAGAGTTACAAACGATCTTTAGGTTGCCAAAGCCAAAGGTCACTTTTCCATACTAATCCTCCTAGATCTATCGGCTGCGTTTGATATGGTTGACCACTCCCTCCTGATGCAAATTCTGCATTCGATTGGTCTCCGCAGTCAGGCTGCATCCTGGATCTCTTCTTATCTCTCTAACCGTTCATTCACTGTCTCCTATGCTAATAAAACCTCATCTCCAGTTCCTCTTAGTGTGGGGGTACCTCAAGGCTCTGTACTTGGGCCGTTGTTGTTCTCCCTCTACACGATGTCTTTGGGAGATCTTATCCGTTCATTTGGCTTCAAATACCATCTGTATGCTGATGATATCCAAATTTATCTGTTGACCCCTTCATTAACAGCTGAAACTGAGACTCAAATCTCTAACTGCCTCCTGGCTATCTCTAACTGGATGAACCAACGCCACCTCAAACTCAACCTAACAAAAACTGAACTAATGATCTTTCCGCCTAAACCTGGTCCTACCCCCCCCCCCCCCTTTCTATCTCTATTGATGGCACCCTTATCAACCCCGTAGATTCGGCACGTTGTTTGGGGGTGATCTTTGACTCCAGTCTCTCCTTTTCTAACCACATTAACACCACTGTCAAAACCTGTCACTTTTTCTTACGCAATATTGCCAAAATTCGTCCCTTTCTTTCTACTGCAACAGCTAAGCTGCTCATGCATGCTCTCATCCTGTCACGACTGGACTACTGCAACCTGCTATTAACCGGCCTCCCTAACTCCCATCTTTCCCCCCTACAGTCTATATTAAACACTGCTGCCAGAATTCTCCTCCTCTCATCCAGGAGAGTTCAGGCCCTTCCCCTGCTAAAGGCCTTATCGTGGCTTCCTATCAAACAAAGAATATCTTACAAACTTCTTCTCTTAACCTTCAAAGCCCTCCATTCCTCTGCTCCTCACTACATCTCGTCCCTTGTGTCTCCGTATGTTCCCGGCCGACTCCTTCGTTCCTCGCAGAGCAATCGTTTGGTTGCGCTCCCCACTACTACTGCGGTTTCCCGCCTTAAAAACCTTTCTGCCTGGCTTCCCCCTACATTTGGAATGCCCTCCCTGATTTCCTCCGGAGAGAATACTCCCCCAGTCTTTTTAAAACTAAGGTTAAAGACTACCTTTTGGAGCACTCGCCCAGCACCTAATCTGGGAACTGGCACTTATATTGTAGTGTCACCCACTGTGACCTACAGCACTTATATTTGCCTATTTGTGTCTGTTAGTTACCCTCCCATATAGATTGTAAGCTCTACGGGGCAGGGACCTCCTTCCTCTTGTGTCCTTGACTCTTAACTTATTGCTGCTGTATTTATCTGTATTTATTATTATACTTTGTATTTATCTATTATCTTATTAACACCCTGTTTGTATTAATGTATTCTACTGTACAGCGCTGCGTACATAAGTAGCGCTTTATAAATAAAGATATACATACATACATACATACACTGAATAACACCGGCAATCATACTGCAATTCATTTTGCCACTGGGTACTTACAGTCTCCCGAGTGCAATCCCTTGTATAGTGCCTTTTTAGTTTTAAACGCCTTTTTGTTTTTAACGCCTGCTAAACACTTAATTCACATGCAACACTTGGATTACATGCAACACTCGCTTAGCAATTCCCACACTTGCTGTACAGCCAGAAAGAGGTGCACTGAATTTGCTCTGTAAAGCGATTAAAGACAATGCTATTTCAACGTGTTCTGAATGGTGTGCACTCATGAAAACTTAGCAGGAGCTGATTTCCTGCACTGTCTTTCAAATGCCATATAGAATTCAAAGTATTTACTTTGCCTTGTAGAGACTCAATTATGTGAGCAAAATGGGCTTTGCTGATGCATTTCCGTGATTTAGTTCAGTTTGCCAGTTTGCTCTGTAAAGCGTTGAAAACGAATGTTACTACAAGTGCTCTGAATGGTTTGCAAGGATGAAAAGTTAGCAGGAGCTTATTTTCTGCATTGTCTTTCAAATGCCATATAGAATTCAAAGTTTTTTACTTTGCCTTGTACAGAGTCAATTTTGTGTGTTAAATGAGCTTTTCTGAAGCATTCGTGTGATTTGCTTCTGTTTGCCGGTTTGCTCTGTAAAGCGTTTAAAGACAATGTTACTACAAGTGCTCTGAATGGTTTGAAAGGATGAAGAGTTAGCAGGAGCTTATTTTCTTCACAGTCTTTCAAATGGCTTGTAGCATTAAAACCATTTACTTTCTCTTATAGAGAGTCAAATTGGTGTGTTATATGTGTAAGGTACCTGCTCGTCGTGGCCGTCCACCTGGTCGCAAGGGGGCGCGCTCTGACGCTGGCGCACGCTATGACGCCGGCGTGCGTCTTGACGCCAGCGCGCGTCTTGACGCCAGCGCGCGTCTTGACGCCGGCGCGCGCCTTGACGCACGCTCTGACGCCGGCGCGCGCATTGACGCACGCGCACGCTCTGACGCCGGCGTGCGTCTTGACGCCCGCGCATGCGCCTTGCGCTTAAAAAGATGCCAGAGGCCTAGGATCACTGCGAAGTGATCATTTTCCTTGTGAAAGACGCCAAGCATTGTTTCCTGATTGATATTTGTTATTTTGACCCGGCCTGACTTCCGATTCTGAATCCTGCTGCCTGTACCGACCTATTGCCTGCCTGACCATCCGATTGCCTTCCGTTTTTGCCTAGACGCCTGGTTCGGCACTCCTGCCACTCCTTCACTTGGCTCCAGTCCTGTTTCATCCCCAGCGGCTGTGTTCCTTAGTGGGAGGTGTAGGAGAGGTCCTTCCTCAACGACTTCTTCCAGTGACGTTTCCTGCTTAGTCGTGACAATATGAGCCCATGTTACTTGCAAGTGCTCTGAATGATTTGCAAGCACGAAACGTTAACAGGAGCTTATTTTCGGCACTGTCTTTCAAATGCCATGTAGCATTCAAACTATTTACTTTGTCTTATAGAGAGTCAATTTTGTGTGTTAAATGACCTTTTCTGAGGCATTCGCGTGATTTGCTTCAGTTTGCCGGTTTGCTCTGTAAAGCGTTTTAGCCAGTGTTACTGCAAGTGCACTGAATGGTTTGCAAGCATGAAACGTTAGCGGGAGCTTATTTTCTGCACTCTCTTTCAAATGCCATGTAGCATTAAAACTATTTACTTTGTCTTATAGAGAGCCAATTTTGTGTGTTAAATGAGCTTTTCTGAGGCATTCGCGTGATTTGCTTCAGTTTGCCGGTTTGCTCTACAAAGTGATTAAAGTCCATGTTACTGCAAGTGCTCTGATTGGTTTGCAAGCATGAAACGTTAGCACGAGCTTATTTTCTGCACTGTCTTTCAAATGCCATGTAGCATTCAAACTATTTACTTTGTCTTATAGAGAGTCAAATTGGTGTGTTAAATGAGCTTTTCTGAGGCATTCGCGTGATTTGCTTCAGTTTGCCGGTTTGCTCTGTAAAGCGTTTTAGCCCATGTTACTGCAAGTGCTCTGATTGGTTTGCAAGCATGAAACTTTAGCACGAGCTTATTTTCTGCACTGTCTTTCAAATGCCATGTAGCATTCAAACTATTTACTTTGTCTTATAGACAGTCAATTTTGTGTGTTAAATTAGCTTTTCTGAGGCATTTGCTTAACTTTATTCAGTTTCCCGGTTTGCTGTGTAAAGCGTTTTAGTCCCTGTTACTGCAAGTGTTCTGAATGGTTTGCAAGCATGAAACGTTAGCAGGAGCTTATTTTCTGCACTGTCTTTCAAATGCCATGTAGCATTCAAACTATTTACTTTGTCTTATAGACAGTCAAATTGGTGTGCTAAATAAGCTTTTCTGAGGCATTCGCGTGATTTGCTTCAGTTTGCCGGTTTGCTCTTTAAAGCGTTTTAGCCCATGTTACTGCAAGTGCTCTGATTGGTTTGCAAGCATGAAACGTTAGCAGGAGCTTATTTTCTGCACTGTCTTTCAAATGCCATGTAGCATTCAAACTATTTACTTTGTCTTATAGAGAGTCAAATTGGTGTGTTAAATGAGCTTTTCTGAGGCATTCGCGTGATTTGCTTCAGTTTGCCGGTTTGCTCTGTAAAGCGTTTTAGTTCATGTTACTGCAAGTGCTCTGATTGGTTTGCAATCATGAAACGTTAGCAGGAGCTTATTTTCTGCACTGTCTTTCAAATGCTATGTAGCATTCAAACTATTTACTTTGTCTTATAGACAGTCAATTTTGTGTGTTAAATGAGCTTTTCTGAGGCATTTGCTTGATTTGCTTCAGTTTGCCGGTTTGCTGTGTAAAGCGTTTTAGCCCATGTTACTGCAAGTGCTCTGATTGGTTTGCAAGCATGAAACGTTAGCAGGAGCTTATTTTCTGCACTGTCTTTCAAATGCCATGTAGCATTCAAACTATTTACTTTGTCTTATAGACAGTCAATTTTTTGTGTTAAATCAGCTTTTCTGAGGCATTTGCTTGACTTTGTTCAGTTTGCCGGTTTGCTGTGTAAAGCGTTTTAGCCCATGTTACTGCAAGTGTTCTAAATGGTTTGCAAGCATGAAACTTTAGCACGAGCTTATTTTCTGCACTGTCTTTCAAATGCCATGTAGCATTCAAACTATTTACTTTGTCTTATAGAGAGTCAATTTTGTGTGTTAAATGAGCTTTTCTGAGGCATTCGCGTGATTTGCTTCAGTTTGCCGGTTTGCTCTGTAAAGCGTTTTAGCCCATGTTACTGCAAGTGCTCTGATTGGTTTGCAAGCATGAAACGTTAGCAGGAGCTTATTTTCTGCACTGTCTTTCAAATGCCATGTAGCATTCAAACTATTTACTTTGTCTTATAGACAGTCAATTTTGTGTGTTAAATTAGCTTTTCTGAGGCATTTGCTTGACTTTATTCAGTTTGCCGGTTTGCTCTTTAAAGCGTTTTAGTCCATGTTACTGCAAGTGCTCTGATTGGTTTGCAAGCATGAAACGTTAGCAGGAGCTTATTTTCTGCACTGTCTTTCAAATGCCATGTAGCATTCAAACTATTTACTTTGTCTTATAGACAGTCAATTTTGTGTGTTAAATAAGCTTTTCTGAGGCATTTGCTTGACTTTGTTCAGTTTGCCGGTTTGCTGTGTAAAGCGTTTTAGCCCATGTTACTGCAAGTGTTCTAAATGGTTTGCAAGCATGAAACTTTAGCACGAGCTTATTTTCTGCACTGTCTTTCAAATGCCATGTAGCATTCAAACTATTTACTTTGTCTTATAGAGAGTCAAATTGGTGTGTTAAATGAGCTTTTCTGAGGCATTCGCGTGATTTGCTTCAGTTTGCCGGTTTGCTCTGTAAAGCGTTTTAGCCCATGTTACTGCAAGTGCTCTGATTGGTTTGCAAGCATGAAACGTTAGCAGGAGCTTATTTTCTGCACTGTCTTTCAAATGCCATGTAGCATTCAAACTATTTACTTTGTCTTATAGACAGTCAATTTTGTGTGTTAAATGAGCTTTTCTGAGGCATTTGCTTGACTTTATTCAGTTTGCCGGTTTGCTGTGTAAAGCGTTTTAGTCCATGTTACTGCAAGTGTTCTGAATGGTTTGCAAGCATGAAACGTTAGCACGAGCTTATTTTCTGCACTGTCTTTCAAATGCCATGTAGCATTCAAACTATTTACTTTGTCTTATAGACAGTCAAATTTGTGTGCTAAATAAGCTTTTCTGAGGCATTCGCGTGATTTGCTTCAGTTTGCCGGTTTGCTCTGTAAAGCGTTTTAGCCCATGTTACTGCAAGTGCTCTGATTGGTTTGCAAGCATGAAACGTTAGCAGGAGCTTATTTTCTGCACTGTCTTTCAAATGCCATGTAGCATTCAAACTATTTACTTTGTCTTATAGAGAGTCAAATTTGTGTGTTAAATGAGCTTTTCTGAGGCATTCGCGTGATTTGCTTCAGTTTGCCGGTTTGCTCTGTAAAGCGTTTTAGCCCATGTTACTGCAAGTGCTCTGATTGGTTTGCAAGCATGAAACGTTAGCAGGAGCTTATTTTCTGCACTGTCTTTCAAATGCCATGTAGCATTCAAACTATTTACTTTGTCTTATAGACAGTCAATTTTGTGTGTTAAATGAGCTTTTCTGAGGCATTTGCTTGACTTTGTTCAGTTTGCCGGTTTGCTGTGTAAAGCGTTTTAGCCCATGTTACTGCAAGTGTTCTGAATGGTTTGCAAGCATGAAACTTTAGCACGAGCTTATTTTCTGCACTGTCTTTCAAATGCCATGTAGCATTCAAACTATTTACTTTGTCTTATAGACAGTCAATTTTGTGTGTTAAATGAGCTTTTCTGAGGCATTCGCGTGATTTGCTTCAGTTTGCCGGTTTGCTCTGTAAAGCGTTTTAGCCCATGTTACTGCAAGTGCTCTGATTGGTTTGCAAGCATGAAACGTTAGCAGGAGCTTATTTTCTGCACTGTCTTTCAAATGCCATGTAGCATTCAAACTATTTACTTTGTCTTATAGACAGTCAAATTGGTGTGTTAAATGAGCTTTTCTGAGGCATTCGCGTGATTTGCTTCAGTTTGCCGGTTTGCTCTGTAAAGCGTTTTAGTTCATGTTACTGCAAGTGCTCTGATTGGTTTGCAATCATGAAACGTTAGCAGGAGCTTATTTTCTGCACTGTCTTTCAAATGCCATGTAGCATTCAAACTATTTACTTTGTCTTATAGACAGTCAATTTTGTGTGTTAAATGAGCTTTTCTGAGGCATTTGCTTGATTTGCTTCAGTTTGCCGGTTTGCTGTGTAAAGCGTTTTAGCCCATGTTACTGCAAGTGCTCTGATTGGTTTGCAAGCATGAAACGTTAGCAGGAGCTTATTTTCTGCACTGTCTTTCAAATGCCATGTAGCATTCAAACTATTTACTTTGTCTTATAGACAGTCAATTTTGTGTGTTAAATTAGCTTTTCTGAGGCATTTGCTTGACTTTGTTCAGTTTGCCGGTTTGCTGTGTAAAGCGTTTTAGCCCATGTTACTGCAAGTGTTCTAAATGGTTTGCAAGCATGAAACTTTAGCACGAGCTTATTTTCTGCACTGTCTTTCAAATGCCATGTAGCATTCAAACTATTTACTTTGTCTTATAGACAGTCAATTTGTGTGTTAAATGAGCTTTTCTGAGGCATTCGCGTGATTTGCTTCAGTTTGCCGGTTTGCTCTGTAAAGCGTTTTAGCCATGTTACTGCAAGTGCTCTGATTGGTTTGCAAGCATGAAACGTTAGCAGGAGCTTATTTTCTGCACTGTCTTTCAAATGCCATGTAGCATTCAAACTATTTACTTTGTCTTATAGACAGTCAATTTTGTGTGTTAAATTAGCTTTTCTGAGGCATTTGCTTGACTTTGTTCAGTTTGCCGGTTTGCTGTGTAAAGCGTTTTAGTCCATGTTACTGCAAGTGTTCTGAATGGTTTGCAAGCATGAAACGTTAGCACGAGCTTATTTTCTGCACTGTCTTTCAAATGCCATGTAGCATTCAAACTATTTACTTTGTCTTATAGACAGTCAAATTTGTGTGTTAAATAAGCTTTTCTGAGGCATTTGCTTGATTTGCTTCAGTTTGCCGGTTTGCTCTGTAAAGCGTTTTAGCCCATGTTACTGCAAGTGCTCTGATTGGTTTGCAAGCATGAAACGTTAGCAGGAGCTTATTTTCTGCACTGTCTTTCAAATGCCATGTAGCATTCAAACTATTTACTTTGTCTTATAGAGAGTCAAATTGGTGTGTTAAATGAGCTTTTCTGAGGCATTCGCGTGATTTGCTTCAGTTTGCCGGTTTGCTCTGTAAAGCGTTTTAGTCATGTTACTGCAAGTGCTCTGATTGGTTTGCAATCATGAAACGTTAGCAGGAGCTTATTTTCTGCACTGTCTTTCAAATGCCATGTAGCATTCAAACTATTTACTTTGTCTTATAGACAGTCAATTTTGTGTGTTAAATGAGCTTTTCTGAGGCATTTGCTTGATTTGCTTCAGTTTGCCGGTTTGCTGTGTAAAGCGTTTTAGCCCATGTTACTGCAAGTGCTCTGATTGGTTTGCAAGCATGAAACGTTAGCAGGAGCTTATTTTCTGCACTGTCTTTCAAATGCCATGTAGCATTCAAACTATTTACTTTGTCTTATAGACAGTCAATTTTGTGTGTTAAATGAGCTTTTCTGAGGCATTTGCTTGACTTTATTCAGTTTGCCGGTTTGCTGTGTAAAGCGTTTTAGTCCATGTTACTGCAAGTGTTCTGAATGGTTTGCAAGCATGAAACGTTAGCACGAGCTTATTTTCTGCACTGTCTTTCAAATGCCATGTAGCATTCAAACTATTTACTTTGTCTTATAGAGAGTCAATTTTTTGTGTTAAATTAGCTTTTCTGAGGCATTTGCTTGACTTTGTTCAGTTTGCCGGTTTGCTGTGTAAAGCGTTTTAGCCCATGTTACTGCAAGTGTTCTGAATGGTTTGCAAGCATGAAACGTTAGCACGAGCTTATTTTCTGCACTGTCTTTCAAATGCCATGTAGCATTCAAACTATTTACTTTGTCTTATAGACAGTCAATTTGTGTGTTAAATGAGCTTTTCTGAGGCATTCGCGTGATTTGCTTCAGTTTGCCGGTTTGCTCTGTAAAGCGTTTTAGCCCATGTTACTGCAAGTGCTCTGATTGGTTTGCAAGCATGAAACGTTAGCAGGAGCTTATTTTCTGCACTGTCTTTCAAATGCCATGTAGCATTCAAACTATTTACTTTGTCTTATAGACAGTCAATTTTGTGTGTTAAATTAGCTTTTCTGAGGCATTTGCTTGACTTTATTCAGTTTGCCGGTTTGCTGTGTAAAGCGTTTTAGTCCATGTTACTGCAAGTGTTCTGAATGGTTTGCAAGCATGAAACGTTAGCACGAGCTTATTTTCTGCACTGTCTTTCAAATGCCATGTAGCATTCAAACTATTTACTTTGTCTTATAGACAGTCAATTTGTGTGTTAAATGAGCTTTTCTGAGGCATTCGCGTGATTTGCTTCAGTTTGCCGGTTTGCTCTGTAAAGCGTTTTAGCCCATGTTACTGCAAGTGCTCTGATTGGTTTGCAAGCATGAAACGTTAGCAGGAGCTTATTTTCTGCACTGTCTTTCAAATGCTATGTAGCATTCAAACTATTTACTTTGTCTTATAGACAGTCAATTTTGTGTGTTAAATGAGCTTTTCTGAGGCATTTGCTTGATTTGCTTCAGTTTGCCGGTTTGCTGTGTAAAGCGTTTTAGTCCATGTTACTGCAAGTGTTCTGAATGGTTTGCAAGCATGAAACGTTAGCACGAGCTTATTTTCTGCACTGTCTTTCAAATGCCATGTAGCATTCAAACTATTTACTTTGTCTTATAGACAGTCAATTTTGTGTGTTAAATGAGCTTTTCTGAGGCATTTGCTTGATTTGCTTCAGTTTGCCGGTTTGCTGTGTAAAGCGTTTTAGCCCATGTTACTGCAAGTGCTCTGATTGGTTTGCAAGCATGAAACGTTAGCAGGAGCTTATTTTCTGCACTGTCTTTCAAATGCCATGTAGCATTCAAACTATTTACTTTGTCTTATAGAGAGTCAATTTTGTGTGTTAAATGAGCTTTTCTGAGGCATTCGCGTGATTTGCTTCAGTTTGCCGGTTTGCTCTGTAAAGCGTTTTAGCCCATGTTACTGCAAGTGCTCTGATTGGTTTGCAAGCATGAAACGTTAGCAGGAGCTTATTTTCTGCACTGTCTTTCAAATGCCATGTAGCATTCAAACTATTTACTTTGTCTTATAGACAGTCAATTTTGTGTGTTAAATGAGCTTTTCTGAGGCATTTGCTTGACTTTGCTTCAGTTTGCCGGTTTGCTGTGTAAAGCGTTTTAGTCCATGTTACTGCAAGTGCTCTGAATGGTTTGCAAGCATGAAACGTTAGCAGGAGCTTATTTTCTGCACTGTCTTTCAAATGCCATGTAGCATTCAAACTATTTACTTTGTCTTATAGACAGTCAATTTGTGTGTTAAATGAGCTTTTCTGAGGCATTCGCGTGATTTGCTTCAGTTTGCCGGTTTGCTCTGTAAAGCGTTTTAGCCCATGTTACTGCAAGTGCTCTGATTGGTTTGCAAGCATGAAACGTTAGCAGGAGCTTATTTTCTGCACTGTCTTTCAAATGCCATGTAGCATTCAAACTATTTACTTTGTCTTATAGACAGTCAATTTTGTGTGTTAAATGAGCTTTTCTGAGGCATTTGCTTGATTTGCTTCAGTTTGCCGGTTTGCTGTGTAAAGCGTTTTAGTCCATGTTACTGCAAGTGTTCTGATTGGTTTGCAAGCATGAAACGTTAGCAGGAGCTTATTTTCTGCACTGTCTTTCAAATGCCATGTAGCATTCAAACTATTTACTTTGTCTTATAGACAGTCAATTTTGTGTGTTAAATAGCTTTTCTGAGGCATTTGCTTGATTTGCTTCAGTTTGCCGGTTTGCTGTGTAAAGCGTTTTAGCCCATGTTACTGCAAGTGCTCTGAATGGTTTGCAAGCATGAAACGTTAGCAGGAGCTTATTTTCTGCACTGTCTTTCAAATGCCATGTAGCATTCAAACTATTTACTTTGTCTTATAGAGAGTCAATTTGTGTGTTAAATGAGCTTTTCTGAGGCATTCGCGTGATTTGCTTCAGTTTGCCGGTTTGCTCTGTAAAGCGTTTTAGCCCATGTTACTGCAAGTGCTCTGATTGGTTTGCAAGCATGAAACGTTAGCAGGAGCTTATTTTCTGCACTGTCTTTCAAATGCCATGTAGCATTCAAACTATTTACTTTGTCTTATAGACAGTCAATTTTGTGTGTTAAATGAGCTTTTCTGAGGCATTTGCTTGACTTTGTTCAGTTTGCCGGTTTGCTGTGTAAAGCGTTTTAGTCCATGTTACTGCAAGTGTTCTGAATGGTTTGCAAGCATGAAACGTTAGCACGAGCTTATTTTCTGCACTGTCTTTCAAATGCCATGTAGCATTCAAACTATTTACTTTGTCTTATAGACAGTCAATTTTGTGTGTTAAATGAGCTTTTCTGAGGCATTTGCTTGATTTGCTTCAGTTTGCCGGTTTGCTGTGTAAAGCGTTTTAGCCCATGTTACTGCAAGTGCTCTGATTGGTTTGCAAGCATGAAACGTTAGCAGGAGCTTATTTTCTGCACTGTCTTTCAAATGCCATGTAGCATTCAAACTATTTACTTTGTCTTATAGACAGTCAATTTGTGTGTTAAATGAGCTTTTCTGAGGCATTCGCGTGATTTGCTTCAGTTTGCCGGTTTGCTCTGTAAAGCGTTTTAGTCCATGTTACTGCAAGTGCTCTGATTGGTTTGCAAGCATGAAACGTTAGCAGGAGCTTATTTTCTGCACTGTCTTTCAAATGCCATGTAGCATTCAAACTATTTACTTTGTCTTATAGACAGTCAATTTTGTGTGTTAAATGAGCTTTTCTGAGGCATTTGCTTGATTTGCTTCAGTTTGCCGGTTTGCTGTGTAAAGCGTTTTAGCCCATGTTACTGCAAGTGCTCTGATTGGTTTGCAAGCATGAAACGTTAGCAGGAGCTTATTTTCTGCACTGTCTTTCAAATGCCATGTAGCATTCAAACTATTTACTTTGTCTTATAGACAGTCAATTTTGTGTGTTAAATTAGCTTTTCTGAGGCATTTGCTTGACTTTGTTCAGTTTGCCGGTTTGCTGTGTAAAGCGTTTTAGCCCATGTTACTGCAAGTGTTCTGAATGGTTTGCAAGCATGAAACGTTAGCACGAGCTTATTTTCTGCACTGTCTTTCAAATGCCATGTAGCATTCAAACTATTTACTTTGTCTTATAGACAGTCAATTTGTGTGTTAAATGAGCTTTTCTGAGGCATTCGCGTGATTTGCTTCAGTTTGCCGGTTTGCTCTGTAAAGCGTTTTAGCCCATGTTACTGCAAGTGCTCTGATTGGTTTGCAAGCATGAAACGTTAGCAGGAGCTTATTTTCTGCACTGTCTTTCAAATGCCATGTAGCATTCAAACTATTTACTTTGTCTTATAGACAGTCAAATTGGTGTGTTAAATGAGCTTTTCTGAGGCATTCGCGTGATTTGCTTCAGTTTGCCGGTTTGCTCTGTAAAGCGTTTTAGCCCATGTTACTGCAAGTGCTCTGATTGGTTTGCAAGCATGAAACGTTAGCAGGAGCTTATTTTCTGCACTGTCTTTCAAATGCCATGTAGCATTCAAACTATTTACTTTGTCTTATAGACAGTCAATTTTGTGTGTTAAATTAGCTTTTCTGAGGCATTTGCTTGACTTTGTTCAGTTTGCCGGTTTGCTGTGTAAAGCGTTTTAGCCCATGTTACTGCAAGTGTTCTGAATGGTTTGCAAGCATGAAACGTTAGCACGAGCTTATTTTCTGCACTGTCTTTCAAATGCCATGTAGCATTCAAACTATTTACTTTGTCTTATAGACAGTCAAATTTGTGTGTTAAATGAGCTTTTCTGAGGCATTCGCGTGATTTGCTTCAGTTTGCCGGTTTGCTCTGTAAAGCGTTTTAGCCATGTTACTGCAAGTGCTCTGATTGGTTTGCAAGCATGAAACGTTAGCAGGAGCTTATTTTCTGCACTGTCTTTCAAATGCCATGTAGCATTCAAACTATTTACTTTGTCTTATAGACAGTCAATTTTGTGTGTTAAATGAGCTTTTCTGAGGCATTTGCTTGATTTGCTTCAGTTTGCCGGTTTGCTGTGTAAAGCGTTTTAGTCCATGTTACTGCAAGTGCTCTGAATGGTTTGCAAGCATGAAACGTTAGCAGGAGCTTATTTTCTGCACTGTCTTTCAAATGCCATGTAGCATTCAAACTATTTACTTTGTCTTATAGACAGTCAATTTGGTGTGTTAAATAGCTTTTCTGAGGCATTTGCGTGATTTGCTTCAGTTTGCCGGTTTGCTCTGTAAAGCGTTTTAGCCCATGTTACTGCAAGTGCTCTGATTGGTTTGCAAGCATGAAACGTTAGCAGGAGCTTATTTTCTGCACTGTCTTTCAAATGCCATGTAGCATTCAAACTATTTACTTTGTCTTATAGAGAGTCAAATTTGGTGTGTTAAATGAGCTTTTCTGAGGCATTCGCGTGATTTGCTTCAGTTTGCCGGTTTGCTCTGTAAAGCGTTTTAGCCCATGTTACTGCAAGTGCTCTGATTGGTTTGCAAGCATGAAACGTTAGCAGGAGCTTATTTTCTGCACTGTCTTTCAAATGCCATGTAGCATTCAAACTATTTACTTTGTCTTATAGACAGTCAATTTGTGTGTTAAATGAGCTTTTCTGAGGCATTCGCTTGATTTGCTTCAGTTTGCCGGTTTGCTGTGTAAAGCGTTTTAGTCCATGTTACTGCAAGTGCTCTGATTGGTTTGCAAGCATGAAACGTTAGCAGGAGCTTATTTTCTGCACTGTCTTTCAAATGCCATGTAGCATTCAAACTATTTACTTTGTCTTATAGACAGTCAATTTTGTGTGTTAAATGAGCTTTTCTGAGGCATTTGCTTGATTTGCTTCAGTTTGCCGGTTTGCTGTGTAAAGCGTTTTAGCCCATGTTACTGCAAGTGCTCTGATTGGTTTGCAAGCATGAAACGTTAGCAGGAGCTTATTTTCTGCACTGTCTTTCAAATGCCATGTAGCATTCAAACTATTTACTTTGTCTTATAGACAGTCAATTTTGTGTGTTAAATGAGCTTTTCTGAGGCATTTGCTTGACTTTGCTTCAGTTTGCCGGTTTGCTGTGTAAAGCGTTTTAGTCCATGTTACTGCAAGTGTTCTGAATGGTTTGCAAGCATGAAACGTTAGCACGAGCTTATTTTCTGCACTGTCTTTCAAATGCCATGTAGCATTCAAACTATTTACTTTGTCTTATAGACAGTCAATTTTTGTGTTAAATTAGCTTTTCTGAGGCATTTGCTTGACTTTGTTCAGTTTGCCGGTTTGCTGTGTAAAGCGTTTTAGCCCATGTTACTGCAAGTGTTCTGAATGGTTTGCAAGCATGAAACGTTAGCACGAGCTTATTTTCTGCACTGTCTTTCAAATGCCATGTAGCATTCAAACTATTTACTTTGTCTTATAGACAGTCAATTTGTGTGTTAAATGAGCTTTTCTGAGGCATTCGCGTGATTTGCTTCAGTTTGCCGGTTTGCTCTGTAAAGCGTTTTAGCCCATGTTACTGCAAGTGCTCTGATTGGTTTGCAAGCATGAAACGTTAGCAGGAGCTTATTTTCTGCACTGTCTTTCAAATGCCATGTAGCATTCAAACTATTTACTTTGTCTTATAGACAGTCAATTTTGTGTGTTAAATGAGCTTTTCTGAGGCATTTGCTTGACTTTGTTCAGTTTGCCGGTTTGCTGTGTAAAGCGTTTTAGTCCATGTTACTGCAAGTGTTCTGAATGGTTTGCAAGCATGAAACGTTAGCACGAGCTTATTTTCTGCACTGTCTTTCAAATGCCATGTAGCATTCAAACTATTTACTTTGTCTTATAGACAGTCAATTTGTGTGTTAAATAAGCTTTTCTGAGGCATTTGCGTGATTTGCTTCAGTTTGCCGGTTTGCTCTGTAAAGCGTTTTAGCCCATGTTACTGCAAGTGCTCTGATTGGTTTGCAAGCATGAAACGTTAGCAGGAGCTTATTTTCTGCACTGTCTTTCAAATGCCATGTAGCATTCAAACTATTTACTTTGTCTTATAGAGAGTCAATTTGGTGTGTTAAATGAGCTTTTCTGAGGCATTCGCGTGATTTGCTTCAGTTTGCCGGTTTGCTCTGTAAAGCGTTTTAGCCCATGTTACTGCAAGTGCTCTGATTGGTTTGCAAGCATGAAACGTTAGCAGGAGCTTATTTTCTGCACTGTCTTTCAAATGCCATGTAGCATTCAAACTATTTACTTTGTCTTATAGACAGTCAATTTTGTGTGTTAAATGAGCTTTTCTGAGGCATTTGCTTGATTTGCTTCAGTTTGCCGGTTTGCTGTGTAAAGCGTTTTAGCCCATGTTACTGCAAGTGCTCTGATTGGTTTGCAAGCATGAAACGTTAGCAGGAGCTTATTTTCTGCACTGTCTTTCAAATGCCATGTAGCATTCAAACTATTTACTTTGTCTTATAGACAGTCAATTTTGTGTGTTAAATAGCTTTTCTGAGGCATTTGCTTGACTTTGTTCAGTTTGCCGGTTTGCTGTGTAAAGCGTTTTAGCCCATGTTACTGCAAGTGTTCTGAATGGTTTGCAAGCATGAAACGTTAGCACGAGCTTATTTTCTGCACTGTCTTTCAAATGCCATGTAGCATTCAAACTATTTACTTTGTCTTATAGAGAGTCAATTTGTGTGTTAAATGAGCTTTTCTGAGGCATTCGCGTGATTTGCTTCAGTTTGCCGGTTTGCTCTGTAAAGCGTTTTAGCCCATGTTACTGCAAGTGCTCTGATTGGTTTGCAAGCATGAAACGTTAGCAGGAGCTTATTTTCTGCACTGTCTTTCAAATGCCATGTAGCATTCAAACTATTTACTTTGTCTTATAGACAGTCAATTTTGTGTGTTAAATGAGCTTTTCTGAGGCATTTGCTTGATTTGCTTCAGTTTGCCGGTTTGCTGTGTAAAGCGTTTTAGTCCATGTTACTGCAAGTGTTCTGAATGGTTTGCAAGCATGAAACGTTAGCACGAGCTTATTTTCTGCACTGTCTTTCAAATGCCATGTAGCATTCAAACTATTTACTTTGTCTTATAGACAGTCAATTTTGTGTGTTAAATCAGCTTTTCTGAGGCATTTGCTTGATTTGCTTCAGTTTGCCGGTTTGCTCTGTAAAGCGTTTTAGCCCATGTTACTGCAAGTGCTCTGATTGGTTTGCAAGCATGAAACGTTAGCAGGAGCTTATTTTCTGCACTGTCTTTCAAATGCCATGTAGCATTCAAACTATTTACTTTGTCTTATAGAGAGTCAAATTGGTGTGTTAAATGAGCTTTTCTGAGGCATTCGCGTGATTTGCTTCAGTTTGCCGGTTTGCTCTGTAAAGCGTTTTAGTTCATGTTACTGCAAGTGCTCTGATTGGTTTGCAATCATGAAACGTTAGCAGGAGCTTATTTTCTGCACTGTCTTTCAAATGCCATGTAGCATTCAAACTATTTACTTTGTCTTATAGACAGTCAATTTTGTGTGTTAAATGAGCTTTTCTGAGGCATTTGCTTGATTTGCTTCAGTTTGCCGGTTTGCTGTGTAAAGCGTTTTAGCCCATGTTACTGCAAGTGCTCTGATTGGTTTGCAAGCATGAAACGTTAGCAGGAGCTTATTTTCTGCACTGTCTTTCAAATGCCATGTAGCATTCAAACTATTTACTTTGTCTTATAGACAGTCAATTTTGTGTGTTAAATGAGCTTTTCTGAGGCATTTGCTTGACTTTGTTCAGTTTGCCGGTTTGCTGTGTAAAGCGTTTTAGTCCATGTTACTGCAAGTGTTCTGAATGGTTTGCAAGCATGAAACGTTAGCACGAGCTTATTTTCTGCACTGTCTTTCAAATGCCATGTAGCATTCAAACTATTTACTTTGTCTTATAGAGAGTCAATTTTGTGTGTTAAATTAGCTTTTCTGAGGCATTTGCTTGACTTTGTTCAGTTTGCCGGTTTGCTGTGTAAAGCGTTTTAGCCCATGTTACTGCAAGTGCTCTGATTGGTTTGCAAGCATGAAACGTTAGCACGAGCTTATTTTCTGCACTGTCTTTCAAATGCCATGTAGCATTCAAACTATTTACTTTGTCTTATAGACAGTCAATTTTGTGTGTTAAATGAGCTTTTCTGAGGCATTCGCGTGATTTGCTTCAGTTTGCCGGTTTGCTCTGTAAAGCGTTTTAGCCCATGTTACTGCAAGTGCTCTGATTGGTTTGCAAGCATGAAACGTTAGCAGGAGCTTATTTTCTGCACTGTCTTTCAAATGCCATGTAGCATTCAAACTATTTACTTTGTCTTATAGACAGTCAATTTTGTGTGTTAAATTAGCTTTTCTGAGGCATTTGCTTGACTTTGTTCAGTTTGCCGGTTTGCTGTGTAAAGCGTTTTAGTCCATGTTACTGCAAGTGTTCTGAATGGTTTGCAAGCATGAAACGTTAGCACGAGCTTATTTTCTGCACTGTCTTTCAAATGCCATGTAGCATTCAAACTATTTACTTTGTCTTATAGACAGTCAATTTGTGTGTTAAATGAGCTTTTCTGAGGCATTTGCTTGATTTGCTTCAGTTTGCCGGTTTGCTGTGTAAAGCGTTTTAGCCCATGTTACTGCAAGTGCTCTGATTGGTTTGCAAGCATGAAACGTTAGCAGGAGCTTATTTTCTGCACTGTCTTTCAAATGCCATGTAGCATTCAAACTATTTACTTTGTCTTATAGAGAGTCAATTTGGTGTGTTAAATGAGCTTTTCTGAGGCATTCGCGTGATTTGCTTCAGTTTGCCGGTTTGCTCTGTAAAGCGTTTTAGTCCATGTTACTGCAAGTGCTCTGATTGGTTTGCAAGCATGAAACGTTAGCAGGAGCTTATTTTCTGCACTGTCTTTCAAATGCCATGTAGCATTCAAACTATTTACTTTGTCTTATAGACAGTCAATTTTGTGTGTTAAATGAGCTTTTCTGAGGCATTTGCTTGATTTGCTTCAGTTTGCCGGTTTGCTGTGTAAAGCGTTTTAGCCCATGTTACTGCAAGTGCTCTGATTGGTTTGCAAGCATGAAACGTTAGCAGGAGCTTATTTTCTGCACTGTCTTTCAAATGCCATGTAGCATTCAAACTATTTACTTTGTCTTATAGACAGTCAATTTTGTGTGTTAAATGAGCTTTTCTGAGGCATTTGCTTGACTTTGCTTCAGTTTGCCGGTTTGCTGTGTAAAGCGTTTTAGTCCATGTTACTGCAAGTGTTCTGAATGGTTTGCAAGCATGAAACGTTAGCAGGAGCTTATTTTCTGCACTGTCTTTCAAATGCCATGTAGCATTCAAACTATTTACTTTGTCTTATAGACAGTCAATTTTGTGTGTTAAATGAGCTTTTCTGAGGCATTCGCTTGATTTGCTTCAGTTTGCCGGTTTGCTCTGTAAAGCGTTTTAGCCCATGTTACTGCAAGTGCTCTGATTGGTTTGCAAGCATGAAACGTTAGCAGGAGCTTATTTTCTGCACTGTCTTTCAAATGCCATGTAGCATTCAAACTATTTACTTTGTCTTATAGACAGTCAATTTTGTGTGTTAAATTAGCTTTTCTGAGGCATTTGCTTGACTTTGTTCAGTTTGCCGGTTTGCTGTGTAAAGCGTTTTAGTCCATGTTACTGCAAGTGTTCTGAATGGTTTGCAAGCATGAAACGTTAGCACGAGCTTATTTTCTGCACTGTCTTTCAAATGCCATGTAGCATTCAAACTATTTACTTTGTCTTATAGACAGTCAATTTGTGTGTTAAATGAGCTTTTCTGAGGCATTCGCGTGATTTGCTTCAGTTTGCCGGTTTGCTCTGTAAAGCGTTTTAGCCCATGTTACTGCAAGTGCTCTGATTGGTTTGCAAGCATGAAACGTTAGCAGGAGCTTATTTTCTGCACTGTCTTTCAAATGCTATGTAGCATTCAAACTATTTACTTTGTCTTATAGACAGTCAATTTTGTGTGTTAAATGAGCTTTTCTGAGGCATTTGCTTGATTTGCTTCAGTTTGCCGGTTTGCTGTGTAAAGCGTTTTAGTCCATGTTACTGCAAGTGTTCTGAATGGTTTGCAAGCATGAAACGTTAGCACGAGCTTATTTTCTGCACTGTCTTTCAAATGCCATGTAGCATTCAAACTATTTACTTTGTCTTATAGACAGTCAATTTGTGTGTTAAATAAGCTTTTCTGAGGCATTTGCTTGATTTGCTTCAGTTTGCCGGTTTGCTCTTTAAAGCGTTTTAGCCCATGTTACTGCAAGTGCTCTGATTGGTTTGCAAGCATGAAACGTTAGCAGGAGCTTATTTTCTGCACTGTCTTTCAAATGCCATGTAGCATTCAAACTATTTACTTTGTCTTATAGAGAGTCAAATTGGTGTGTTAAATGAGCTTTTCTGAGGCATTCGCGTGATTTGCTTCAGTTTGCCGGTTTGCTCTGTAAAGCGTTTTAGTCCATGTTACTGCAAGGGCTCTGATTGGTTTGCAAGCATGAAACGTTAGCAGGAGCTTATTTTCTGCACTGTCTTTCAAATGCCATGTAGCATTCAAACTATTTACTTTGTCTTATAGACAGTCAATTTTGTGTGTTAAATGAGCTTTTCTGAGGCATTTGCTTGATTTGCTTCAGTTTGCCGGTTTGCTGTGTAAAGCGTTTTAGTCCATGTTACTGCAAGTGTTCTGAATGGTTTGCAAGCATGAAACGTTAGCACGAGCTTATTTTCTGCACTGTCTTTCAAATGCCATGTAGCATTCAAACTATTTACTTTGTCTTATAGACAGTCAATTTTGTGTGTTAAATTAGCTTTTCTGAGGCATTTGCTTGACTTTGTTCAGTTTGCCGGTTTGCTGTGTAAAGCGTTTTAGCCCATGTTACTGCAAGTGTTCTGAATGGTTTGCAAGCATGAAACGTTAGCACGAGCTTATTTTCTGCACTGTCTTTCAAATGCCATGTAGCATTCAAACTATTTACTTTGTCTTATAGAGAGTCAATTTTGTGTGTTAAATGAGCTTTTCTGAGGCATTCGCGTGATTTGCTTCAGTTTGCCGGTTTGCTCTGTAAAGCGTTTTAGCCCATGTTACTGCAAGTGCTCTGATTGGTTTGCAAGCATGAAACGTTAGCAGGAGCTTATTTTCTGCACTGTCTTTCAAATGCCATGTAGCATTCAAACTATTTACTTTGTCTTATAGACAGTCAATTTTGTGTGTTAAATGAGCTTTTCTGAGGCATTTGCTTGACTTTGTTCAGTTTGCCGGTTTGCTGTGTAAAGCGTTTTAGTCCATGTTACTGCAAGTGTTCTGAATGGTTTGCAAGCATGAAACGTTAGCACGAGCTTATTTTCTGCACTGTCTTTCAAATGCCATGTAGCATTCAAACTATTTACTTTGTCTTATAGACAGTCAAATTGGTGTGTTAAATAAGCTTTTCTGAGGCATTCGCGTGATTTGCTTCAGTTTGCCGGTTTGCTCTGTAAAGCGTTTTAGCCCATGTTACTGCAAGTGCTCTGATTGGTTTGCAAGCATGAAACGTTAGCAGGAGCTTATTTTCTGCACTGTCTTTCAAATGCCATGTAGCATTCAAACTATTTACTTTGTCTTATAGAGAGTCAAATTGGTGTGTTAAATGAGCTTTTCTGAGGCATTCGCGTGATTTGCTTCAGTTTGCCGGTTTGCTCTGTAAAGCGTTTTAGTTCATGTTACTGCAAGTGCTCTGATTGGTTTGCAATCATGAAACGTTAGCAGGAGCTTATTTTCTGCACTGTCTTTCAAATGCTATGTAGCATTCAAACTATTTACTTTGTCTTATAGACAGTCAATTTTGTGTGTTAAATGAGCTTTTCTGAGGCATTTGCTTGATTTGCTTCAGTTTGCCGGTTTGCTGTGTAAAGCGTTTTAGCCCATGTTACTGCAAGTGCTCTGATTGGTTTGCAAGCATGAAACGTTAGCAGGAGCTTATTTTCTGCACTGTCTTTCAAATGCCATGTAGCATTCAAACTATTTACTTTGTCTTATAGACAGTCAATTTTGTGTGTTAAATGAGCTTTTCTGAGGCATTTGCTTGACTTTGTTCAGTTTGCCGGTTTGCTGTGTAAAGCGTTTTAGTCCATGTTACTGCAAGTGTTCTGAATGGTTTGCAAGCATGAAACGTTAGCACGAGCTTATTTTCTGCACTGTCTTTCAAATGCCATGTAGCATTCAAACTATTTACTTTGTCTTATAGAGAGTCAATTTTGTGTGTTAAATGAGCTTTTCTGAGGCATTCGCGTGATTTGCTTCAGTTTGCCGGTTTGCTCTGTAAAGCGTTTTAGCCCATGTTACTGCAAGTGCTCTGATTGGTTTGCAAGCATGAAACGTTAGCAGGAGCTTATTTTCTGCACTGTCTTTCAAATGCCATGTAGCATTCAAACTATTTACTTTGTCTTATAGACAGTCAATTTTGTGTGTTAAATGAGCTTTTCTGAGGCATTTGCTTGACTTTGTTCAGTTTGCCGGTTTGCTGTGTAAAGCGTTTTAGTCCATGTTACTGCAAGTGTTCTGAATGGTTTGCAAGCATGAAACGTTAGCACGAGCTTATTTTCTGCACTGTCTTTCAAATGCCATGTAGCATTCAAACTATTTACTTTGTCTTATAGACAGTCAAATTTGTGTGTTAAATAAGCTTTTCTGAGGCATTCGCGTGATTTGCTTCAGTTTGCCGGTTTGCTCTTTAAAGCGTTTTAGCCCATGTTACTGCAAGTGCTCTGATTGGTTTGCAAGCATGAAACGTTAGCAGGAGCTTATTTTCTGCACTGTCTTTCAAATGCCATGTAGCATTCAAACTATTTACTTTGTCTTATAGAGAGTCAAATTGGTGTGTTAAATGAGCTTTTCTGAGGCATTCGCGTGATTTGCTTCAGTTTGCCGGTTTGCTCTGTAAAGCGTTTTAGTCCATGTTACTGCAAGTGCTCTGATTGGTTTGCAATCATGAAACGTTAGCAGGAGCTTATTTTCTGCACTGTCTTTCAAATGCCATGTAGCATTCAAACTATTTACTTTGTCTTATAGACAGTCAATTTTGTGTGTTAAATGAGCTTTTCTGAGGCATTTGCTTGACTTTATTCAGTTTGCCGGTTTGCTGTGTAAAGCGTTTTAGTCCATGTTACTGCAAGTGTTCTGAATGGTTTGCAAGCATGAAACGTTAGCACGAGCTTATTTTCTGCACTGTCTTTCAAATGCCATGTAGCATTCAAACTATTTACTTTGTCTTATAGAGAGTCAATTTTTTGTGTTAAATTAGCTTTTCTGAGGCATTTGCTTGACTTTGTTCAGTTTGCCGGTTTGCTGTGTAAAGCGTTTTAGCCCATGTTACTGCAAGTGTTCTAAATGGTTTGCAAGCATGAAACTTTAGCACGAGCTTATTTTCTGCACTGTCTTTCAAATGCCATGTAGCATTCAAACTATTTACTTTGTCTTATAGAGAGTCAATTTTGTGTGTTAAATGAGCTTTTCTGAGGCATTCGCGTGATTTGCTTCAGTTTGCCGGTTTGCTCTGTAAAGCGTTTTAGCCCATGTTACTGCAAGTGCTCTGATTGGTTTGCAAGCATGAAACGTTAGCAGGAGCTTATTTTCTGCACTGTCTTTCAAATGCCATGTAGCATTCAAACTATTTACTTTGTCTTATAGACAGTCAATTTTGTGTGTTAAATGAGCTTTTCTGAGGCATTTGCTTGACTTTATTCAGTTTGCCGGTTTGCTGTGTAAAGCGTTTTAGTCCATGTTACTGCAAGTGTTCTGAATGGTTTGCAAGCATGAAACGTTAGCACGAGCTTATTTTCTGCACTGTCTTTCAAATGCCATGTAGCATTCAAACTATTTACTTTGTCTTATAGACAGTCAAATTTGGTGTGTTAAATAGCTTTTCTGAGGCATTGCGTGATTTGCTTCAGTTTGCCGGTTTGCTCTGTAAAGCGTTTTAGCCCATGTTACTGCAAGTGCTCTGATTGGTTTGCAAGCATGAAACGTTAGCAGGAGCTTATTTTCTGCACTGTCTTTCAAATGCCATGTAGCATTCAAACTATTTACTTTGTCTTATAGAGAGTCAAATTGGTGTGTTAAATGAGCTTTTCTGAGGCATTCGCGTGATTTGCTTCAGTTTGCCGGTTTGCTCTGTAAAGCGTTTTAGCCCATGTTACTGCAAGTGCTCTGATTGGTTTGCAAGCATGAAACGTTAGCAGGAGCTTATTTTCTGCACTGTCTTTCAAATGCCATGTAGCATTCAAACTATTTACTTTGTCTTATAGACAGTCAATTTTGTGTGTTAAATGAGCTTTTCTGAGGCATTTGCTTGACTTTGTTCAGTTTGCCGGTTTGCTGTGTAAAGCGTTTTAGCCCATGTTACTGCAAGTGCTCTGATTGGTTTGCAAGCATGAAACGTTAGCAGGAGCTTATTTTCTGCACTGTCTTTCAAATGCCATGTAGCATTCAAACTATTTACTTTGTCTTATAGACAGTCAATTTTGTGTGTTAAATGAGCTTTTCTGAGGCATTTGCTTGATTTGCTTCAGTTTGCCGGTTTGCTGTGTAAAGCGTTTTAGTCCATGTTACTGCAAGTGCTCTGATTGGTTTGCAAGCATGAAACGTTAGCAGGAGCTTATTTTCTGCACTGTCTTTCAAATGCCATGTAGCATTCAAACTATTTACTTTGTCTTATAGAGAGTCAATTTGTGTGTTAAATGAGCTTTTCTGAGGCATTCGCGTGATTTGCTTCAGTTTGCCGGTTTGCTCTGTAAAGCGTTTTAGCCCATGTTACTGCAAGTGCTCTGATTGGTTTGCAAGCATGAAACGTTAGCAGGAGCTTATTTTCTGCACTGTCTTTCAAATGCCATGTAGCATTCAAACTATTTACTTTGTCTTATAGACAGTCAATTTTGTGTGTTAAATTAGCTTTTCTGAGGCATTTGCTTGACTTTGTTCAGTTTGCCGGTTTGCTGTGTAAAGCGTTTTAGTCCATGTTACTGCAAGTGTTCTGAATGGTTTGCAAGCATGAAACGTTAGCACGAGCTTATTTTCTGCACTGTCTTTCAAATGCCATGTAGCATTCAAACTATTTACTTTGTCTTATAGACAGTCAATTTGTGTGTTAAATGAGCTTTTCTGAGGCATTCGCGTGATTTGCTTCAGTTTGCCGGTTTGCTCTGTAAAGCGTTTTAGCCCATGTTACTGCAAGTGCTCTGATTGGTTTGCAAGCATGAAACGTTAGCAGGAGCTTATTTTCTGCACTGTCTTTCAAATGCCATGTAGCATTCAAACTATTTACTTTGTCTTATAGACAGTCAATTTTGTGTGTTAAATGAGCTTTTCTGAGGCATTTGCTTGATTTGCTTCAGTTTGCCGGTTTGCTGTGTAAAGCGTTTTAGTCCATGTTACTGCAAGTGTTCTGAATGGTTTGCAAGCATGAAACGTTAGCACGAGCTTATTTTCTGCACTGTCTTTCAAATGCCATGTAGCATTCAAACTATTTACTTTGTCTTATAGACAGTCAATTTTGTGTGTTAAATAGCTTTTCTGAGGCATTTGCGTGATTTGCTTCAGTTTGCCGGTTTGCTCTGTAAAGCGTTTTAGCCCATGTTACTGCAAGTGCTCTGATTGGTTTGCAAGCATGAAACGTTAGCAGGAGCTTATTTTCTGCACTGTCTTTCAAATGCCATGTAGCATTCAAACTATTTACTTTGTCTTATAGAGAGTCAAATTGGTGTGTTAAATGAGCTTTTCTGAGGCATTCGCGTGATTTGCTTCAGTTTGCCGGTTTGCTCTGTAAAGCGTTTTAGTCCATGTTACTGCAAGTGCTCTGATTGGTTTGCAATCATGAAACGTTAGCAGGAGCTTATTTTCTGCACTGTCTTTCAAATGCCATGTAGCATTCAAACTATTTACTTTGTCTTATAGACAGTCAATTTTGTGTGTTAAATGAGCTTTTCTGAGGCATTTGCTTGATTTGCTTCAGTTTGCCGGTTTGCTGTGTAAAGCGTTTTAGCCCATGTTACTGCAAGTGCTCTGATTGGTTTGCAAGCATGAAACGTTAGCAGGAGCTTATTTTCTGCACTGTCTTTCAAATGCCATGTAGCATTCAAACTATTTACTTTGTCTTATAGACAGTCAATTTTGTGTGTTAAATGAGCTTTTCTGAGGCATTTGCTTGACTTTATTCAGTTTGCCGGTTTGCTGTGTAAAGCGTTTTAGTCCATGTTACTGCAAGTGTTCTGAATGGTTTGCAAGCATGAAACGTTAGCACGAGCTTATTTTCTGCACTGTCTTTCAAATGCCATGTAGCATTCAAACTATTTACTTTGTCTTATAGAGAGTCAATTTTTTGTGTTAAATTAGCTTTTCTGAGGCATTTGCTTGACTTTGTTCAGTTTGCCGGTTTGCTGTGTAAAGCGTTTTAGCCCATGTTACTGCAAGTGTTCTAAATGGTTTGCAAGCATGAAACTTTAGCACGAGCTTATTTTCTGCACTGTCTTTCAAATGCCATGTAGCATTCAAACTATTTACTTTGTCTTATAGACAGTCAATTTTGTGTGTTAAATGAGCTTTTCTGAGGCATTCGCGTGATTTGCTTCAGTTTGCCGGTTTGCTCTGTAAAGCGTTTTAGCCCATGTTACTGCAAGTGCTCTGATTGGTTTGCAAGCATGAAACGTTAGCAGGAGCTTATTTTCTGCACTGTCTTTCAAATGCCATGTAGCATTCAAACTATTTACTTTGTCTTATAGACAGTCAATTTTGTGTGTTAAATTAGCTTTTCTGAGGCATTTGCTTGACTTTATTCAGTTTGCCGGTTTGCTGTGTAAAGCGTTTTAGTCCATGTTACTGCAGGTGTTCTGAATGGATTGCAAGCATGAAACGTGTAACGTTCAAGTTAGAATGGAACCAGTGTGCGACCGCTGTATACAAAATCTGACTCCTACAGTATAACAGGAACTCCCAGCTCTTCCCGGTGTTCACCGACGCCCTTTTGGGGCCCCGGACTTTCTGCTGCGGTCCAAGCTGGGGTCCTGCAAACTTTCAGAGTTCAGACGAGATGCGAGGTACAGGCAAGGCAAAGGCACAACGTAGTCGGGGTACAGGCACAAGTCGGGGCTGGCAGCAATATTCGTAGTCGGGGTACAGGCAAACGGTCAAGGCAGGTAGCAAGTATCGTGGTCAGGGTCAGGCAAAGGTCAAATCCGGAAACAGCAAACAAAATGCAAGAGCAGGTACTGTAGATAACAGAAGCCAGCTTGGGCAATGAAAACAATGAAGGAAGGGGTTTAAATAGCCGAATTTGGCGCCAAAATTCAAAGGAACCGGAAACCTAAAAAACCTACACAAAGATGGCGCCTAATGCTTCAGGGCGCGCGACTGCGCATGTCCGCGCGTCATCGCGCATGCGCAGTAACGCCGCGCCGTCCCTGCCGAACCCGGAAGTGCGGGCCCTTAATAGAGCGCGTCTGCCGGCCGGCGCGACCTAAGGTAGGGGAACGCGCCGGTCCGGCAGAGCGCCTAACAGTACCCCCCTTTCAGGAGCACCCACCGGGGGCTCCCAAGATTTCTCAGGAAATTTTCTATGAAAGATGTAATCAAACGGGGAGCATGAACATCCTTAGCATTGACCCAAGACCTTTCTTCGGGACCAAAACCCTTCCAATGTAGAAGATATTGAACCTTACCTCTAGATTTTCGTGAATCAATGATCTCTTGTACCTCAAATTCCTGTTGATTATCTAGAAGCACTGGTGAAGGAGAAGAATGAGCAGCAAAAAATTCATTGTAAACCACAGGCTTGAGTAGGGAGACATGGAAAGAATTCGAAATAGTCATACTGGGGGGAAGATCTAATCTGACAGAAACTGGATTGATAATGTCCTTGATAGTGAAAGGACCAATAAAACGTGGACCCAACTTGTGAGAAGGTTGATGCAGTTTGATATTCCTTGTAGAAAGCCAGACGGAATCCCCAACATGGAAGGAGGGACCAGGACGGCGTCGCTTATCAGCAGCGGTCTTCTGAAGGGAGGAAGACTTTTGCAGTGCTTGATGGGCAAGTAGCCATACATTGTTAAAGTCCCGGACCAATACCTCCGCAGCGGGAACATCGGATTTAATTAGTTCAGATGGAAGGGCCCTGGGTTGGAAACCATAAACACAGAAAAAAGGAGAGAATCCTAAGGACTCATGTCTGAGGTTATTGTGAGCAAATTCAGCCCATGGGAGTAATTCAGACCAATTATCCTGGTTAGAAGAAATAAAACAACGAAGAAATTGTTCAAGGGATTGATTAGTCCTTTCAGTCTGTCCATTACTTTGCGGATGGTAAGCTGAGGAAAAATTTAATTTGACCTTTAACAACTTACAAAAGGCTCGCCAAAATCTGGAAACAAATTGTACCCCACGATCAGAGACAATACTGGATGGAAAACCATGGAGACGAAAAACTTCTTTGACATAAATCTTGGCTAGAGCAGAGGCAGATGGCAACTTCTTTAAAGGGATGAAATGAGCCATTTTAGAAAAACGGTCTACCACCACCAGAATAGTAGACATTTCGGACGACTTGGGTAACTCGACAATAAAGTCCATTGCAATATCAGTCCAGGGTTGATTAGGCACAGGTAAAGGTGTCAGTAAGCCACAAGGTAATGAGCGAGGAGTCTTCTGCTGTGCGCAAACTGTACAAGAAGACACAAACTGCGAGACATCATGCACTAATGAAGGCCACCAAAAATATCTACGGACAAGATCCAGAGTCTTCTTAGTACCAGGGTGTCCAGCCAACAATGAGGAATGGGCCCACTGCAGTACTTGGGGAACCATTGATGGAGGGACAAAGTTCTTATCCAAAGGGCAGGCAGAGGCAGAGTCATCAGAAAGCATCACAGGAGCAATAATACGTTCTGGAGCGATTATGGGGGTAGGAGGATTATCAGGGCTTTCAGTTGCTAGAAATGACCGAGACAATGCATCAGCCTTAATGTTTTTAGACCCTGGACGAAAAGAAATTAAAAAATTAAATCTTGAAAAAAAAAGAGCCCATCGTGCCTGACGAGGATTGAGTCTCTTTGCATCAGAAATGTACTCAAGATTCTTGTGATCAGTCAAAATTGTAACGGGCTCGGAAGATCCCTCCAGAAGATGTCTCCATTCCTGAAGAGCGAGTTTGATCGCCAATAATTCTCGGTTGCCAACATCATAATTTCTTTCAGCAGCGGAGAACTTACGGGAGAAATAGGCACAGGGATGCAAGGAATCTTGGAAAGAAGGCCGCTGGGATAAAATTGCTCCAACACCGACATCAGAAGCATCTACTTCTAGAATGAAAGGACGAGTAGGAACTGGGTGAATGAGGACTGGAGCAGAACAAAACGCGGCTTTAAGTTTTTCAAAGGCAGCTTGGGCTTCAGAAGACCAGACATCTTTGACCCCCTTTTTGGTGAGGGCAGTAATGGGTGCGACAATTTGAGAAAAACCTTTGATGAATCGTCTATAAAAATTTGCAAAACCCAAAAATCGTTGGATGGCTTTTAAACCAGCAGGAGGAGGCCACTCAAGGACAGCAGAAAGTTTGACAGGATCCATCCTAAAGCCTGAGGAGGAAATGACATAACCAAGGAAGGAAACTTCAGACTTGTGAAAGTCACATTTTTCAATCTTAGCATAAAGGTGGTTTATTCTCAAGCGATGCAGTACTTGTTTGACATGATCAATGTGTTCAGGTAAAGATGACGAAAAAACCAGTATGTCGTCTAAATATACCACCACATAGGAAAAAAGAATATCTCGAAAAATGTCATTAATAAAGTCTTGAAAGACAGCAGGTGCGTTGCATAAGCCAAAAGGCATAACTAGATATTCATAATGACCGTCACGAGTGTTGAAAGCCGTCTTCCACTCGTCTCCGTGACGAATACGGATAAGGTTGTAGGCCCCCCGCAGGTCTAATTTAGTGAAAACCTTAGCCCCGTTGAGGCGATCAAAAAGCTCTGGTATCAAAGGAAGGGGATATCGGTTTTTAATGGTAATCTTATTCAGACCCCGGTAATCAATGCATGGTCTTAACCCTCCATCCTTCTTCTGGACAAAAAAAAATCCAGCCCCAGCGGGTGAATTGGATTTTCTAATGAACCCCTTAGACAAATTCTCTTGAATATAGTCTTTCATTGCTTGAGTCTCAGGGATTGAGAGAGGGTAGGTCCTTCCTCTGGGGGGAACGGAACCAGGAATCAGGTCCACAGGGCAATCATAAGGACGGTGGGGGGGAAGGGTCTCTGCATTTTTCTTTTCAAAAACATCGGCAAAGTCTGAATAACATGAAGGTAGATGTTTTACAGAAACCGAGACAGTAGAGAGAGACACAGCAAAGTTATCGAGGCAATTTGTACGACAAAATGAACTCCAAACCGTGATATCTCCCCTAGACCAGTCAATGATGGGATTGTGTTTCTGTAACCACGGGAGACCCAGGATAATAGGTGTGGCAGGACACTGAATGGCCAAAAAGGTGATTACCCTCAGAGTGTAGTGATCCCACTCTAAGCGGAGAGGAGGAGTGGAACAAGGTCACGAGGCCAGGAGTTATAGGTCTACCATCGACAGCTTGAGCAGAGAGCGGAAACCTTGAGAGGCATCAAAGGAATTCGAAAAGAACTCGGCAAAAGACAGGTCAATAAAGTTTCCCGGCAGCTCCTGAGTCGAGGAAGGCCTGGCAGGAAAAATACTTGGAATTGGATGAAATGGAGGCAGGTAATAACACTCGGGTGCGAAAATTACGGGGAAAAAATTAGCTTCGCCTAGGGAAGTTTTTCCCCAACAGACCTAGGCGCTGGAGTTTCCCTGTTGAAGAACTGCTTAGGCTTGTTGGACAACATCTTGACAAAATGACCGGTGCTCCCACAGTACAACAGCAGC